>NC_069510.1:131210597-131437291 GCF_027579735.1 Bombina bombina
ATAAAGCCACCATAGAAGAGAATTTCTGGTCTCTTGAATGGAATGAAGGACACGGCATGTATTTTGAAGTTTTGTTAACCTGTCCTCTGTCAGGTAAATCTTCATTTCTACAGAATCTATCAGAGTCCCCAGGAAGGGAACTCTTGTGAGTGGAAAGAGAGAACTTTTCTCTTCGTTCACTTTCCATCCATGCGACCTTAGAAATGCCAGTACTATCTCTGTATGAGATTTGGCAGTTTGAAAGCTTGAAGCTTGTATCAGTATGTCGTCTAAGTACGGAGCTACTGAAATTCCTTGCGGTCTTAGTACCGCCAGAAGAGTGCCCAGAACCTTTGTGAAGATTCTTGGAGCCGTAGCCAGTCCGAATGGAAGAGCTACAAACTGGTAATGCCTGTCTAAAAAGGCAAACCTTAGATACCGGTAATGACTTCTGTGAATCGGTATGTGAAGGTAAGCATCCTTTAAATCCACTGTGGTCAAGTACTGACCCTCTTGGATCATGGGCAAAATTGTTCGAATAGTTTCCATCTTGAACGATGGAACTCTTAGGAATTTGTTTAGGATCTTTAAATCCAAGATTGGCCTGAAGGTTCCCTCTTTTTGGGAACTACAAACAGATTTGAGTAAAACCCTTGTCCTTGTTCCAACCGCGGAACTGGATGGATCACTCCCATTAATAAAAGATCTTGTACGCAGCGTAGAAACGCTTCCTTCTTTGTTAGGTTTGTTGACAACCTTGACAGATGAAATCTCCCTCTTGGGGGAGAGGATTTGAAGTCCAGAAGGTATCCCTGAGATATGATCTCTAACGCCCAGGGATCCTGAACATCTCTTGCCCAAGCCTGGGCGAAGAGGGAAAGTCTGCCCCCCACTAGATCCGGTCCCGGATCGGGGGCCCTCAATTCATGCTGTCTTAGGGGCAGCAGCAGGTTTTCTGGCCTGTTTGCCCCTGTTCCAGGACTGGTTAGGTTTCCAGCCTTGTCTGTAGCGAGCAACAGCTCCTTCCTGTTTTGGTGCAGAGGAAGTTGATGCTGCTCCTGCTTTGAAATTACGAAAGGAACGAAAATTGGACTGTCTAGCCTTGGCTTTGGCCTTGTCCTGAGGCAGGGTATGATCTTTACCTCCTGTAATGTCATCAATAATCTCTTTCAAGCCGGGCCCGAATAAGGTCTGCCCTTTGAAAGGAATATTAAGCAATTTAGATTTAGACGTAACATCAGCTGACCAGGATTTTAGCCACAGAGCTCTGCGTGCCTGAATGGCGAATCCTGAATTTTTAGCCGCAAGTTTAGTTAAATGTACTACGGCATCTGAAATAAATGAATTAGCTAACTTAAGGAATTTAAGTTTGTGTGTGATGTCATCTAGTGTGGATGATTGAAGTGTCTCTTCCAGAGACTCAAACCAAAATGCTGCTGCAGCCGTGACAGGCGCAATACATGCAAGAGGTTGCAATATAAACCCTTGTTGAACAAACATTTTCTTAAGGTAACCCTCTAATTTTTTATCCATTGGATCTGAAAAAGCACAGCTATCCTCCACTGGGATAGTGGTACGCTTAGCTAAAGTAGAAACTGCTCCCTCCACCTTAGGGACCATTTGCCATAAGTCCCGTGTGGCGGCGTCTATTGGAAACATTTTTCTGAATATAGGAGGGGGTGAGAAAGGCACACCGGGTCTATCCCACTCCTTAGTAACAATGTCAGTAAGTCTCTTAGGTATAGGAAAAACGTCAGTACTCGTCGGTACCGCAAAATATTTATCCAACCTACACATTTTTTCTGGGATTGCAACTGTGTTACAATCATTCAGAGCCGCTAATACCTCCCCTAGTAACACACGGAGGTTCTCAAGCTTAAATTTAAAATTTGAAATGTCTGAGTCCAGTTTATTTGGATCAGAACCGTCACCCACAGAATGAAGCTCTCCGTCTTCACGTTCTGCAAACTGTGACGCAGTATCAGACATGGCCCTTGCATTATCAGCGCACTCTGTTCTCATCCCAGAGTGATCACGTTTACCTCTTAGTTCTGGTAGTTTAGCCAAAACTTCAGTCATAACAGTAGCCATATCTTGTAATGTGATTTGTAATGGCCGCCCAGATGCACTCGGCGCTACAATATCACGCACCTCCTGAGCGGGAGATGCAGGTACTGACACGTGAGGCGAGTTAGTCGGCATAACTCTCCCCTCGTTGTTTGGTGAAATATGTTCAATTTGTACAGATTGACTATTTTTTAAAGTAGCATCAATACATTTAGTACATAAATTTCTATTGGGCTCCACTTTGGCATTAACACATATAGCACAGAGATATTCCTCTGAATCAGACATGTTTAACACACTAGCAAATAAACAGCAACTTGGAAATACTTTTCAAAGTAATTTACAAATAATATGAAAACGAACTGTGCCTTTAAGAAGCACAGAAAATATTATAACAGATAAAATAATTAAGTTATAGCATCAATCTTTGTCAGAATATACAGTTTTAGCAAAGGATTGTTCCCCTCAGCAAATGATAACTAACCCAGGCAGCAGAAAAAAATACACAAATAAACGTTTTTTATATCACAGTCAATACAATCAGCACAGCTCTGTTGTGAATGATTACTTCCCTCAAAAAAGACTCTTGAGATCCCTGAACTCTGTAGAGATGAACCGGATCATGCAGGAAGAAAATGAACCTCTGACTGAGTTTTTCTGATGCATAGTGAAAGCACCAAAATGGCCCCTCCCCCACACACATAACAGTGAGAGGGATCAGTGAACTGCTCTAATTTAAATCAAAACTATTGCCAAGTGGAAAAAAAGTGCCCAAAACATTTTTTCACCCAGTACCTCAGAGAAAAAAACGTTTTTACATGCCAGCAAAAAAACGTTTTACCTCAATAATTAATTGTCATTTAAAACCTATTGCAAGTCCCTGCAAAATAGGTTAAGTCTATGTATACAGTTTAAAAGCCAGAGAAGTACCATTTCCCAGAAAACTGAAGTGTAAAATATACATACATGACAGCCTGATATCAGCTACATCTACTGCATTCAAGGCTGAGTTTACATTATAACGGTATGGCAGGATTTTCTCATCAATTCCATGTCAGAAAATAATAAACTGCTACATACCTCTTTGCAGATTAATCTGCCTGCTGTCCCCTGATCTGAAGTTTACCTCTCCTCAGATGGCCGAGAAACAGCAATATGATCTTAACTACTCCGGCTAAAATCATAGAAAAACTCAGGTAGATTCTTCTTCAAATTCTACCAGAGAAGGAATAACACACTCTGGTGCTATTATAAAATAACAAACT
The DNA here is from genome assembly GCF_027579735.1 of Bombina bombina. Classification (NCBI taxonomy): domain Eukaryota; kingdom Metazoa; phylum Chordata; class Amphibia; order Anura; family Bombinatoridae; genus Bombina; species Bombina bombina. The sequence continues at coordinate 131,213,909 of NC_069510.1, forward strand.
TTTGATTGAAGATATAAAAACTAAATATATCACCATAGTCCTCTCACACATCCTATCTAGTCGTTGGGTGCAAGAGAATGACTGGAGGTGACGTAGAGGGGAGGAGCTATATAGCAACTCTGCTGGGTGAATCCTCTTGCACTTCCTGTAGGGGAGCAGTTAATATCCCACAAGTAATGATGACCCGTGGACTGATCACACTTAACAGAAGAAAACACCCTCAGCACCTTGCCACAGCCCTGCTGTGGCCCTAACTGCCCTCAGGGACAGTAAATGTGGGGTTAAAGCTTAGATTTGGCCCAAAACATCCACCAGGGCCCTCAGGAGTTAAAGCTTGCTGCTTGCTGAGAAAAACGAACTGTGCATCTGAGGCACGAAAATAGGCCCTGCCCATCTCACTCAATGTCTCCACAGCCTCAAAGAACCGCACCAGAGCGGTTATAACTAGCCATGTGGGTTCTGAGACCCAAAAGTTAAGCCATGTGTGCCCTCAATAAAGTTGCCCAAAACGTTATTGCCCACAAAACGTTAAAGCACTCCCAAATCATAAAAACGTTTGCCCACAAACATTTATAACTCAGTGTCAACCATATTTGTAATTGGCCCCATATGCAAGCTTAGTAATGCCTTTCTTTTAGCTCTAGGATTACTGCTTACCCTTACCCTCCTGAGTATAATGTCAGCCTTTCTGAAATACACAGTCTCTCCAGAAAAATATGACTGAACATACCTCACTGTTGCATAGCATGAAAACATTCCTCACACTGAAGTTTCCTGTACTCCTCAGCCTCTGTGGGAGCAGCACTGGATCTTAGTTACAAATGCTAAGATCATCATCCTCCAGGCAGCAGTCTTCATCCATCTGCTGCCTGAGAGTAAATAGTACACACTGGTACCATTTAAAATAACAAACTCTTGCTTGAAAAAATTAAAAACTAATATTTTATCACCTCTTTCACTTTACCCTTCCTATTACTTAGAGTAGGCAAAGAGAATGACTTGGGGTGGAGCTAAGGGAGGAGCTATATAGACAGCTCTGCTGTGGTGCTCTTTGCCACTTCCTTTTAGCAGGATGATAATATCCCACAAGTAAAGGATGAATCCGTGGACTCGTCTTACCTTTATAGAAGAAATTGGGTTTAGTATCCCTTTAACGCCACTCTTTAACAAACTGTCAAAGAAAATAGATCTGTTTTCCTAATTTAGCAATTTTATTTTCACTCTTCTCTTTATAAATTATTTTCACGCTCCAATAGATATTATTTTTGTGCCCTTATATATATTGTTTTTGTGCTCCAATATACATTGTTATTGTGCTTCGCTATATATTAATTTTGCCCCTTGTTCTAAAGCTGTTCTCCACAGTAGTTATGGAGAACTATAATGCACACATTTGCTGGAGAACTGTCAGTCCGCTATAGGAGAAAAATAATATGGGCTAGATTACAAGTGAGGCACTATCTTAATGTGCGTCTGAAAAGGGGCAAATTTGCCCGTTTACTGGTGCACGTTAAATAACCAGCCATTTCAATTGGCTGGTTAATGCTACCACAAGCTCATTTCTACACTTAGCGCTAGCAATCATTAACCAGAGATCAAACCTCTGGTAATGAAGAAAAGTTGCCCCAATTGCCCCAAAAATAAAGAGGGGAGTACAGTAACATCAAATATAAATATGACCTTTTTTATTTTTTTATAATGCACAAAGCAGTTATAAGGCGTTAAAGTTCCTTTCCATTGAGGTCAATGGGGGACTGTGTTTTCTGTATAAATGTATATCATATATATTAATTTATTGCTGCCCAATGCTGCACGATATTCCCACCTGCATTAGGTGGTTTGCTGTGGCTGCCGGCAATGTTACAGTAAGTTTTTTAGAGAGATATTAGTTTCTAAAACACATTTTTATTGAATCTAGGCCTTAGCTAGGGTCAGAAAGGCAAAAATTATGTTTGCTCTAGAATGTCCAGTAATGTATTTCCTCATTATGTTTACCAGGATCCCAATACTAAAATGATCATTTACATATTAAACACAATATAAAGTATAAATGATGTGTAATGTAAAACAAATACATGGTTTAGCAGGTCAGGCACTGAATAAGACCACCAAAATAAAACAACAAACCATAAAGCAAAAATTGAAAGCCCAACTACTGTGCAATAATTAAAAATGTATGCAGGTAATAAATGTTTAAATGTTTTCCTCTCTAATGATAGCACACAAAGTTAATCTTCACAATGGGTTGTAGTTTTTATCTACTGGGGGAGGCAGAAACTTCCTGGAGACAAAGTCTTCACATGTTTATCCTTTATAACTAATGTCACTTCAGCTCTGTTCCTACCATTTAGGTTAAAGGGGCAATATTCTCAGGCAAGCAACTGAAAAGTGTTCATTATGTTCAAAGCTGCTGCGCAAACTCTGTTTCAAATACGCTGGGATCTCTCTCTTTCTTCTTACTGGGCTGTTGATTTCTGCTGCTACCTCTTATTTGCATAGCTTTTCTCTAGCCAATAATACAATACTGAAATTTACAGGTATGTAGTGGTTTCAACAGACCAAAGCAGCTATTTCAGATGACAAAATAAAGGTAAAGTATTTACAAACCATTTAATACACATCAGCAGGTAAAATTGATAATTTGGAACACATCAGAGGGGAGACAAAGTTATATGTTGTGAACATATATACTGGGAAACAGCACCATAGTCTATGCCAACTCCTATTTACCTTGAATTCAATAATGGAATCCAGCCTTGAGTAGGATCATGCAAAACATGGGTTTTAAAGACATATAATTGAATCTGAGACAAATTTACAGTAAAATGTCCCTTTAATAACCTGGATCTCTGCTCAAAAGAACAACGTATTGTTGTAACAGGTGAAGAAACGTGGATGAATTCATAAGGACCATAATAGTTGCCTCTGCTGTTAGCAGTCCATCCTTAAGCACTATCCTGTAATTTAGATGTAATTTGGTGCAAATCCTGGGACATATAAAGTTATTGGGCGCCATGTTCTAAGCTTCGAAGTGACCGTCCGTCTGTATTTCCGCGTCAAAATTCGCTCACGATCTGCTTCTCGTATGTACCAATCTGCGATCTGGTCGAAAAACCACTATTTTCATCAGCGATTGTAATTTTACGCAACTGATCGTTCCGAAGCCTTTTTCCACTTACTACATGTTCGATCGCACGTAAATTCGCTGTAATCGGAAATTATGAATGTTACAACTAATCCGTCCGCTCCAACTTTCACTGTAACTTCGCGTGATTTGCTTTGCGACCATTTAGGTAGCGAATACAATAGAAAACTATAGGGCGTCTCAACCTGACGCCAGGTAGAAGTACTTAAGTGAAAGGACTAGACTACTATTGTAGCATTATTGGTTTTTGGATCACTGAATGAAGATGGAGACACTTTTACACATGTTTCTTTTCCGATTAATTCAATTACGAGGAAGAAGGGCTATACAGGCACCGATTGACAACTTGCAAAGAAGGAGAGGTAGAAGAATCAGAGTCCCTAGAGTTTTCCTTCCACGTATGGGTTTGGAAAGCATTTCTGATCGAGAGATTATCCAGAGATTCCGTTTGGACAGAGAAGCTATTATGGAACTTTACTATGAAATAGCAGAATACCTGGAACCTATGACAGCGCGTTCACAAGCCATACCCAGACTATTAAAACTGTTGGCAGCCTTACACTTTTTTGCCACCGGTTCATTCCGGTACCGAAAAGTAAATAAACAATATTATAAGATTTCTGGGAAAATGCACATTCTTATACATGTCTTATACGTTGCCACTTGTCTGACGATTATGACACCTAGATCGTCACGTGGGTAAAGAACTAAACCAATCAGGTCGCAGACTGCTTCTTAACTTAGCTCTTTCGCGCCGAACAAAGCTTCAAAGTTATCAATAATCCGATTGTCTTCGACACACAATAGACGCAAAATTTTACGGCTTGGTTTTTAGTACATTCATGTAGCGAAGTGCCATCCGCATGGTGCGAATGCCGGCGGGTTATTTCGATACGGTCTGTGCGAAAAAATTGACGCCTTAGTACATGGCGCCCTTTGTGTGCGTGCTTCCTGCTGGCTTTAATCTCAGTGTTTTGCCACCTACATGGATAGTGACGAGCACCTTCACCGTTATTACTCGCTATAGCAGGTAATATATGTTAGATGAGTCCAACAAGCCCTCCTGAAGGCAAGGAGAAGAGCAAAGACAGACGAAGTATGAGATGGAAAGCTGATTACCGGGGCTTTAGATGCCTTTGTCTATATTCTCAGGATATTACTGCTGACAAATTGTATTGTGCTGGCTTCTCAACTAGCTAGTGTGATCTTTACACTACGCTCATAAGACTTGCATGATTAAGGTAATTTGTAGTTGAGAGGGGCGCTACTAAAAGCTAAAAAGTATTAAAAAACTAGGAGAGAAAATATATGTTACCTACTGAATATGTTTTTAATTATATATACTTTAACTAAAATATATAGAAAATAAATATCTATAGGAATAAGTATACCTCTGTTGTTTGGATATACTTAAGTAGATCAAATCTTAAAATAACTGTTACTAGATTAATAGATAGGAATATAAATTGAGGTTGAATAAATGTGTTCTATTCATATAAATCTCAAATGCATTTTAATACAATCATAAGTATTTATTATATTACAATCATATGATGAGAAAAAAACATAAAAATATATAAAATTTACAGCTGTATATCTTTATAGATAAAATATTTCACTAATGGCTCACAAAATAAAAACAGATATTACTAAAATAAAATTGTTTCAAACAGTTCATATAATATCCAAATTCAATTGATAAAATCCCAAAGTTCAAATGGATAGAGTGGCAAAGTTCTCAAATGGATGTAAAAAAATTTTTACATCCATTTGAGAACTTTGCCACTCTATCCATTTGAACTTTGGGATTTTATCAATTGAATTTGGATATTATATGAACTGTTTGAAAAATTTTTGTTACTAAGAGAATCTATCCAACAATATAACAAATCCGTTGTTTCAATATACGGACCACACTTTATAGTAATATTTGTGGACATCGTTACTTCACTAGGAAAGACTCAAAATCATCTGGGCTCTCTCATTAATATTTTATTTTAGTAATATCTGTTTTTATTTTGTGAGTGATATACAGCTGTACATTTTATATATTTTTATGTTTTTTTCTCATCATATGATTGTAATATAATAAATACTTATGATTGTATTAAAATGCATTTGAGATTTATATGAATAGAACTCATTTATTCACCCTCAATTTATATTCCTATCTATTAATCTAGTAACAGTTATTTTAAGATTTGATCTACTTAAGTATATCCAAACAATAGAGGTATACTTATTCCTATAGATATTTATTTTCTATATATTTTAGTTAAAGTATATATAATTAAAAACATATTCAGTAGGTAACAAATATTTTCTCTTCTAGTTTTTTAATACTTTTTAGCTTTTAGTAGCGCCCCTCTCAACTACAAATTATCTTAAATTTGTGACCAGGAAGGGGGTTTACAGAGAGAGGCAAAAGTATTTTAAGTCTAAGCGCTGTTATATATATCCCCTTGCATGATTAAGGGCAATACAGCCTGAAACTTTTCTGTATCTTTGTACTGATGCTTTACTAAAGCTTTATTTCATTTAAAGAAATGTGGTGCTGTGGATATTTTGATATATTTATACAGCTCATAAGACTACACGCTCCAGATACACCAGGGTTTAATCTTCTACAATCAATTGCCATCTACGGCCAGCTTATGAGTGGAGCGCTATTTAGCGCTCCCACTCGTATATTTACATCTCTAGATGGAGGCTTTCTGAGCATGTTGGGTTGCGCTTGTATTATGAGTTGAAAGTAAAAAGTTTGTGCGCAAGCAAAAACCCAACGTGCACAAATAGTTGGACATAGAAAATCACGACCGCGTTAACATATTCTCCTATAGACTTCAATATTAATATTTCACATTTCAATGTTCTTCATATAAAGAACAATGTCCTTTTTATTGTAAATACGTATTTCTACATATATCTATACCTGTATATTTATTCCTGAAGATATATAGGAATATATATGTATTTTAAATGAACATTATCAGATATACATATATATTTAATAATAAAAGGAACGTTATTTTCTATGTGAAAAATATAGGAATGTAAGATATACGTAACGCACATTGGGTTTACAACTTAGGTCTAACACGGTCGCTTAGGGTACATGGAGGATTGTTATCTTCAATGCTCGTTACTTAAATATTAAATATAAAATATTTTAAAAAATATATTCTATGGATTATTTAGAATTTTTTACAGTATGTATAATAATTAAAAAAAAAATAATAGTGTATATTTAATATTTCAATAATGCACATTGAAGATAGCAATTCTTCATGTGCGCTAACCCAACTGCTTTAGACCTAAATTGCGAGCCTTGATGCGCGTTATGCACATTATCCTGTAAGTGAACATTGGAATGTGAAATATGTACAGTAAATACAAACGGCTAGATTTAGAGTTTTGTCGGTAACGACCCGCGTAGCTAACGCATGCTTTTTTTTGGCCGCACCTTTTAAATACCGCTGGTATTTAGAGTTCACAGAATGGCTGCGTTTTCAGTGCGTTAGGCTCCAAAAAGGGAGCGTAGAGCATAATTTACCGCCACTGCAACTCTCGATACCAGCGGTGCTTATGGACGCGGCCAGCTTCAAAAACGTGCTCGTGCACGATTCCCCCATAGGAAACAATGGGGCTGTTTGAGCTGAAAAAAACCTAACACCTGCAAAAAAGCAGCGTTAAGCTCCTAACGCAGCCCCATTGTTTCCTATGGGGAAACACTTCCTAAGTCTGCACCTAACACCCTAACATGCACCCCTAAACACCCCTAACCTTACACTTATTAACCCCTAATCTGCCGCCCCCTCTATCGCTGACCCCTGCATATTATTATTAACCCCTAATCTGCCGCAACCTACATTATCCCTATGTACCCCTAATCTGCTGCCCCTAACACCGCCGACCCCTATATTATATTTATTAACCCCTAATCTGCCGCCCCCAACGTCGCCTCCACCTACCTACAATAATTAACCCCTAATCTGCCGACCGGACCTCACCGCTACTCTAATAAATGTATTAACCCCTAAAACATAATTTATGTAAGAACTTACCTGATAAATTCATTTCTTTCATATTAGCAAGAGTCCATGAGCTAGTGACGTATGGGATATACATTCCTACCAGGAGGGGCAAAGTTTCCCAAACCTCAAAATGCCTATAAATACACCCCTCACCACACCCACAAATCAGTTTAACGCATAGCCAAGAAGTGGGGAGATAAGACAAAAGTGCGAAAGCATAAAAAATAAGGAATTGGAATAATTGTGCTTTATACAAAAAAATCATAACCACCACAAAAAAGGGTGGGCCTCATGGACTCTTGCTAATATGAAAGAAATTAATTTATCAGGTAAGTTCTTACATAAATTATGTTTTCTTTCATGTAATTAGTAAGAGTCCATGAGCTAGTGATGTATGGGATAATGAATACCCAAGATGTGGATCTTCCACGCAAGAGTCACTAGAGAGGGAGGGATAAAATAAAGACAGCCAATTCCGCTGAAAATAATCCACACCCAAAATAAAGTTTAAATCTTATAATGAAAAAAAATGAAATTATAAGCAGAAGAATCAAACTGAAACAGCTGCCTGAAGTACTTTTCTACCAAAAACTGCTTCAGAAGAAGAAAACACATCAAAATGGTAGAATTTAGTAAAAGTATGCAAAGAAGACCAAGTTGCTGCTTTGCAAATCTGATCAACCGAAGCTTCATTCCTAAACGCCCAGGAAGTAGAAACTGACCTAGTAGAATGAGCTGTAATCCTTTGAGGCAGAGTTTTACCCGAATCGACATAAGCATGATGAATCAAAGATTTTAACCAAGACGCCAAAGAAATGGCAGAGGCCTTCTGACCTTTCCTAGAACCGGAAAAGATAACAAATAGACTAGAAGTCTTTCGGAAATTTTTAGTAGCTTCAACATAATATTTCAAAGCTCTAACTACATCCAAAGAATGCAACGATCTTTCCTTAGAATTCTTAGGATTAGGACACAATGAAGGAACCACAATTTCTCTACTAATGTTGTTAGAATTCACAACCTTAGGTAAAAATATAAAAGAAGTTCGCAACACCGCCTTATCCTGATGAAAAATCAGAAAAGGAGATTCACAAGAAAGAGCAGATAAATCAGAAACTCTTCTAGCAGAAGAGATGGCCAAAAGAAACAAAACTTTCCAAGAAAGTAATTTAATGTCCAGCGAATGCATAGGATCAAACGGAGGAGCTTGAAGAGCCCCCAGAACCAAATTCAAACTCCAAGGAGGAGAAATTGACTTAATAACAGGTTTTATACGAACCAAAGCTTGTACAAAACAATGAATATCAGGAAGACTAGCAATCTTTCTGTGAAAAAGAACAGAAAGAGCAGAGATTTGTCCTTTCAAGGAACTTACAGACAAACCTTTATCCAAACCATCCTGAAGAAACTGTAAAATTCTAGGAATTCTAAAAGAATGCCAAGAAAAAAGATGAGAAAAACACCAAGAAATGGAAATCTTCCAGACTCAATAATATATCTTCCTAGATACAGATTTACGAGCCTGTAACATAGTATTAATCACAGAGTCAGAGAAACCTCTATGACTGAGAATCAAGCGTTCAATCTCCATACCTTCAAATTTAAGGATTTGAGATCCTGATGGAAAAAAAGGACCTTGTTATAGAAGGTCTGGTCTTAACGGAAGAGTCCACGGTTGGCAAGTGGCCATTCGGACAAGATCCGCATACCAAAAACCTGTGAGGCCATGCTGGAGCCACCAGCAGAACAAAACGAGCACTCCTTTAGAATCTTGGAAATTACTCTTGGAAGAAGAACTAGAGGCGGAAAGATATAGGCAGAATGATACTTCCAAGGAAGTGACAATGCATCCACTGCCTCCGCCTGAGGATCCCTGGATCTGGACAGATACCTGGGAAGCTTCTTGTTTAGATGAGAAGCCATCAGATCTATTTCTGGAAGTCCCCACATTTGAACAATCTGAAGAAATACCTCTGAGTGAAGAGACCATTCGCCCGGATGTAACGTTTGGCGACTGAGATAATCCGCTTCCCAATTGTCTATACCTGGGATATGAACCGCAGAAATTAGACAGGAGCTGGATTCCGCCCATACCAGAATTTGAGATACTTCTTTCATAGCCAGAGGACTGTGAGTCCCTCCTTGATGATTGACATATGCCACAGTTGTGACACTGTCCGTCTGAAAACAAATGAACGACTCTCTCTTTAGAAGAGGCCATGACTGAAGAGCTCTGAAAATTGCACAGAGTTCCAAAATATTGATTGGTAATCTCACCTCCTGAGATTCCCAAACCCTTTGTGCTGTCAGAGACCCCCAAACAGCTCCCCAACCTGTCAGACTTGCATCTGTTGAAATCACAGTCCAGGTTGGAAGAACAAAAGAAGCCCCCTGAACTAAACGATGGTGGTCTGACCACCACGTCAGAGAGAGTGTCGTACAATCGGTTTTAAAGATATTAATTGAGATATCTTTGTATAATCCCTACACCACTGGTTCAGCATACAGAGCTGAAGAGGTCGCATGTGAAAATGAGCAAAGGGGACCGAGTTCAATGCAGCAGACATAAGACCTAGAATTTCCATGCATAAGGCTACCAAAGGGAAAGATTGAGACTGAAGGTTTCGACAAGCTGAAACCAAATTCAGACGTCTTTTGTCCGACAGAGACAGAGTCAAGAACACTGAATCTATCAGGAAACCTAAAAAGGTTACCCTTGTCTGAGGAATCAACAAACTTTTTGGTAAACTGATCCTCCAACCATGTTCTTGAAGAAACAACACTTATAAAAGACTGAAAAGGTTCTTTCTAGTAAAAATGAGCAAAGGGAATTGAATCCAATGCTGTGGCCATAAGACCTAAAACTTCTATGCATATATAGCAACTGAAGGAAATAATAGAGACTAAAGGTACCGACAGACGGAACCCAATAGAATTATCCCTTGTCTGATAGAGACAAAGACAGTGACACAAACTATCTGGAAACCTAAAAAAGGTGACCCTTGTGTGAGGAATCAAGAGCTTTTGAAAAAAAGATCCTCTAACTATGTCCTGAAGAGCAAGTGAATCATATGAGATTCCGCGCCACCTCCACAGGAGGCAAAGTTTGTAAAACTGATTTGTGGGTGTGGTGAGGGGTGTATTTATAGGCATTTTGAAGTTTGGGAAACTTTGCCCCTCCTGGTAGGAATGTATATCCCATACGTCACTAGCTCATGGACTCTTGCTAATTACATGAAAGAAAGCTAAGTCTAACCCTAACACTAACACCCCCCTAAGAAATAAATTAACTCTTATTAAATAAATTATTCCTATTTAAAGCTAAATACTTACCTGTGAAATAAATCCTAATATAGCTACAATATAAATTATAATTATATTGTAGCTATTTTAGGATTAATATTTATTTTACAGGCAACTTTGTATTTATTTTAACCAGGTACAATAGCTATTATTCTTCATCCCCCCGCTTGGGCTTGGATCAAGACATCGGAGGCTCTTCTGGATCGATCGGTGAACCCGGTGTGGTGAAGACAAGGTAGGGAGATCTTCAGGGGCTTAGTGTTAGGTTTATTTAAGGGGGGTTTGGGTTAGATTAGGGGTATGTGGGTGGTGGGTTGTAATGTTGGGGGGGTATTGTACGTTTTTTTTTACAGGCAACAGAGCTGAATTCTTTGGGGCATGCCCCGCAAAGGGCCCTTTTCAGGGCTGGTAAGATAAAAGAGCTTTTCTATTTTAATTTTAGAATAGGGTAGGGCATTTTTTTATTTTGGGGGTCTTTGTTATTTTATTAGGGGGCTTAGAGTAGGTGTAATTAGTTTAAAATTGTTGTAATATTTTTCTAATGTTTGTAAATATTTTTTTATTTTTTGTAACTTAGTTATTTTTTATTTTTTGTACTTTAGTTAGTTTATTTCATTGTATTTATTTGTAGGTATTGTATTTAATTAATTTATTGATAGTGTAGTGTTAGGTTTAATTGTAGATAATTGTAGGTAGTTTATTTAATTTATTTATTGATAGTGTAGTGTTAGGTTTAATTGTAACTTAGGTTAGGATTTATTTTACAGGTAATTTTGTAATTATTGAAACTAGGTAGCTATTAAATAGTTATTAACTATTTAATAGCTATTGTACCTGGTTAAAATAATTACAAAGTTGCCTGTAAAATAAATATTAATCCTAAAATAGCTACAATATAATTATAATTTATATTGTAGCTATATTAGGGTTTATTTTACAGGTAAGTATTTAGCTTTAAATAGGAATAATTTATTTAATAAGAGTTAATTTATTTAGTTAGATTTAAATTATATTTAACTTAGGGGGGTGTTAGGGTTAGAATTAGCTTTAGGGGTTAAAAAATTTATTAGAGTAGCGGTTAGGTCCGGTCGGCAGATTAGGGGTTAATGCTTGAAGTTAGGTGGCGGCGATGTTAGGGAGGGAAGATTAGGAGTTAATACTATTTATTATAGGGTTATTGAGGCGGGAGTGAGGCGGATTAGGGGTTAATACATTTATTATAGTAGCGGTGAGGTCCGGTCGGCAGATTAGGGGTTAATAATTGTAGGTAGGTGGAGGCGACGTTGGGGGCGGCAGATTAGGGGTTAATAAATATAATATGGGGGTCGGCGGTGTTAGGGGCAGCAGATTAGGGGTACATAGGGATAACGTAGGTGGCGGCGGTGTGCGGTTGGCAGATTAGGGGTTAAAAAAATTTAATAGAGTGGCGGCGATGTGGGGGGGGCCTCGGTTTAGGGGTACATAGGTAGTTTATGGGTGTTAGTGTACTTTAGAGCACAGTAGTTAAGAGCTTTATGAACCGGCGTTAGCCCAGAAAGCTCTTAACTCCTGACTTTTTTCTGCGGCTGGAGTTTTGTCGTTAGATTTCTAACGCTCACTTCAGCTACGACTCTAAATACCAGCGTTAGAAACATCCCATTGAAAAGATAGGATACGTAATTGACGTAAGGGGATCTGCGGGATGGAAAAGTCGCGGCTGCAAAGTGAGCGTTAGACCCTTTCCTGACTGACTCCAAATACCAGCGGGCGGTAAAAACCAGCGTTAGGAGCCTCTAACGCTGGTTTTGACGGCTACCGCCAAACTCTAAATCTAGGCGAAAGAAAACACAAAAAACAGAATTTATGCTTACCTGATAAATTACTTTCTCCAACTGTGTGTCCGGTCCACGGCGTCATCCTTACTTGTGGGATATTCTCTTCCCCAACAGGAAATGGCAAAGAGTCCCAGCAAAGCTGGTCACATGATCCCTCCTAGGCTCCGCCTACCCCAGTCATTCGACCGACGGACAGGAGGAAATATGCATAGGAGAAACCATATGATATCGTGGTGACTGTAGTTAGAGAAAATAATTCATCAGACCTGATTAAAAAAACCAGGGCGGGCCGTGGACCGGACACACCGTTGGAGAAAGTAATTTATCAGGTAAGCATAAATTCTGTTTTCTCCAACATAGGTGTGTCCGGTCCACGGCGTCATCCTTACTTGTGGGAACCAATACCAAAGCTTTAGGACACGGATGAAGGGAGGGAGCAAATCAGGTCACCTAAACGGAAGGCACCACAGCTTGCAAAACCTTTCTCCCAAAAATAGCCTCCGAAGAAGCAAAAGTATCAAATTTGTAAAATTTGGCAAAAGTGTGCAGTGAAGACCAAGTCGCTGCCTTACATATCTGGTCAACAGAAGCCTCGTTCTTGAAGGCCCATGTGGAAGCCACAGCCCTAGTGGAGTGAGCTGTGATTCTTTCAGGAGGCTGCCGTCCGGCAGTCTCATAAGCCAATCGGATAATGCTTTTAAGCCAAAAGGAAAGAGAGGTAGAAGTTGCTTTTTGACCTCTCCTTTTACCAGAATAAACAACAAACAAAGAAGATGTTTGTCTGAAATCTTTAGTAGCCTCTAAATAGAATTTTAGAGCACGGACTACGTCCAAATTGTGCAACAAACGTTCCTTCTTTGAAACTGGATTCAGACACAAAGAAGGTACAACTATCTCCTGGTTAATATTTTTGTTGGAAACAACTTTCGGAAGAAAACCAGGCTTAGTACGCAAAACCACCTTATCTGCATGGAACACCAGATAGGGTGGAGAACACTGCAGAGCAGATAACTCTGAAACTCTTCTAGCAGAAGAAATTGCAACCAAAAACAAAACTTTCCAAGATAATAACTTAATATCTACGGAATGTAAGGGTTCAAACGGAACCCCTTGAAGAACTGAAAGAACTAGATTTAGACTCCAGGGAGGAGTCAAAGGTCTGTAAACAGGCTTGATCCTAACCAGAGCCTGCACAAATGCTTGAACATCTGGCACAGCTGCCAGTCTTTTGTGAAGTAAAACAGATAAAGCAGAGATCTGTCCCTTCAGAGAACTTGCAGATAATCCTTTCTCCAAACCTTCTTGTAGAAAGGAAAGAATCTTAGGAATTTTTATCTTGTTCCAAGGGAATCCTTTAGATTCAAACCAATAGATATATTTTTTCCATATTTTATGGTAAATTTTTCTAGTTACAGGCTTTCTAGCCTGAATCAGAGTATCTATTACAGAATCTGAAAACCCACGCTTTGATAAAATTAAGCGTTCAATCTCCAAGCCGTCAGTTGGAGGGAAGCCAGATTCGGATGTTCGAATGGACCTTGAACAAGAAGGTCCTGTCTCAAAGGTAGCTTCCATGGTGGATCCGATGACATATTCACCAGGTCTGCATACCAAGTCCTGCGTGGCCACGCAGGAGCTATCAAGATTACCGAAGCCCTCTCCTGATTGATCCTGGCTACCAACCTGGGAATGAGAGGAAATGGTGGGAACACATAAGCTAGGTTGAAGGTCCAAGGCGCTACTAGTGCATCCACTAGAGTCGCCTTGGGATCCCTGGATCTGGACCCGTAGCAAGGAACCTTGAAGTTCTGACGAGACGCCATCAGATCCATGTCTGGAATGCCCCATAATTGAGTTATTTGGGCAAAGATTTCCGGATGGAGTTCCCACTCCCCCGGATGGAAAGTCTGACGACTCAGAAAATCCGCTTCCCAATTTTCCACTCCTGGGATGTGGATTGCAGACAAGTGGCAGGAGTGATCCTCCGCCCATTGAATTATTTTGGTCACTTCTTCCATCGCCAGGGAACTCCTTGTTCCCCCCTGATGATTGATATATGCAACAGTCGTCATGTTGTCTGATTGAAACCTTATGAATTTGGCCTTTGCTAGTTGAGGCCAAGCTTTGAGAGCATTGAATATCGCTCTCAGTTCCAGAATGTTTATCGGGAGAAGAGATTCTTCCCGAGACCATAGGCCCTGAGCTTTCAGGGGTTCCCAGACCGCGCCCCAGCCCACCAGACTGGCGTCGGTCGTGACAATGACCCACTCTGGTCTGCGGAAGCTCATTCCCTGTGACAGATTGTCCAGGGTCAGCCACCAACGGAGTGAATCTCTGGTCTTTTGATCTACTTGAATCGTCGGAGACAAGTCTGTATAATCCCCATTCCACTGTCTGAGCATGCACAGTTGTAATGGTCTTAGATGAATTCGTGCAAAAGGAACTATGTCCATTGCTGCAACCATCAATCCTATTACTTCCATGCACTGCGCTATGGAAGGACGAAGAACAGAATGAAGTACTTGACAAGAGCTTAGAATTTTTGATTTTCTGACCTCTGTCAGAAAAAAACTCATTTCTAAGGAATCTATTATTGTTCCCAAGAAGGGAACTCTTGTTGACGGGGACAGAGAACTTTTTTCTTTGTTCACCTTCCATCCGTGAGATCTGAGAAAGGCTAGGACGATGTCCGTATGAGCCTTTGCTTTTGACAGAGACGACGCTTGAATCAGGATGTCGTCCAAGTAAGGTACTACTGCAATGCCCCTTGGTCTTAGAACCGCTAGAAGGGACCCTAGTACCTTTGTGAAAATTCTCGGAGCAGTGGCTAATCCGAATGGAAGTGCCACAAACTGGTAATGCTTGTCCAGAAAAGCGAACCTTAGGAACTGATGATGTTCCTTGTGGATAGGAATATGTAGGTACGCAGCCTTTAAATCCACGGTGGTCATAAATTGACCTTCCTGGATGGTGGGAAGGATCGTTCGAATGGTTTCCATTTTGAACGATGGAACCCTGAGAAATTTGTTTAGGATCTTGAGATCTAAAATTGGTCTGAATGTTCCCTCTTTTTTGGGAACTATGAACAGGTTGGAATAAAAACCCATCCCTTGTTCTCTTATTGGAACTGGATGAATCACTCCCATCTTTAACAGGTCTTCTACACAATGTAAGAATGCCTGTCTTTTTATTTGGTTTGAAGATAATTGAGACCTGTGGAACCTTCCCCTTGGGGGTAGTTCCTTGAATTCCAGGAGATAACCTTGAGAAACTATTTCTAGCACCCAAGGATCCTGAACATCTCTTGCCCAAGCCTGAGCAAAGAGAGAAAGTCTGCCCCCCACCAGATCCGGTCCCGGATCGGGGGCCATCCCTTCATGCTGTTTTGGTAGCAGTGGCAGGCTTCTTGGCCTGCTTACCCTTGTTCCAGCCTTGCATCGGTCTCCAGGCTGGTTTGGGTTGTGAAGTATTACCCTCTTGCTTAGAGGATATAGAGTTAGAGGCTGGTCCATTTCTGCGAAAGGGACGAAAATTAGGCTTATTTTTAGCCTTAAAAGACCTATCCTGAGGGAGGGCGTGGCCCTTTCCCCCGGTGATGTCTGAAATAATCTCTTTCAAATCAGGCCCAAATAGTGTTTTACCCTTGAAAGGGATGTTAAGCAATTTTGTCTTGGAAGACACATCCGCTGACCAAGACTTTAGCCAAAGCGCTCTGCGCGCCACGATAGCAAACCCTGAATTTTTCGCCGCTAATCTAGCGGCATCTAAAATAAAAGAGTTAGCCAATTTAAGTGCTTGAACTCTGTCCATAACCTCCTCATACGAAGATTCTTTATTGAGCGACTTTTCTAGTTCCTCGAACCAGAAACACGCTGCCGTAGTGACAGGAACAATGCATGAAATTGGTTGTAGAAGGTAACCTTGCTGAACAAACATCTTTTTAAGCAAACCCTCTAATTTTTAATCCATAGGATCTTTGAAAGCACAACTATCTTCGATAGGAATAGTAGTGCGTTTGTTTAGAGTAGAAACCGCCCCCTCGACCTTGGGGACTGTCTGCCATAAGTCCTTTCTGGGGTCGACTATAGGAAATAATTTCTTAAATATAGGGGGGGGAACAAAAGGTATGCCGGGCCTTTCCCACTCCTTATTTACTATGTCCGCCACCCGCTTGGGTATAGGAAAGGCGTCGGGGGGCACCGGAACCTCTAGGAACTTGTCCATCTTACATAATTTCTCTGGAATGACCAAATTGTCACAATCATCCAGAGTAGATAATACCTCCTTAAGCAGTGCGCGGAGATGTTCTAATTTAAATTTAAATGTTACAACATCAGGTTCAGCTTGTTGAGAAATTTTTCCTGAATCGGAAATTTCTCCCTCAGACAAAACCTCCCTCCTGACCCCTTCAGATTGGTGTGAGGGTATGTCAGAACAGTTATCATCAGCGTCCTCTTGCTCTTCAGTGTTTAAAACAGAGCAATGGCGCTTTCTCTGATAAGTAGGCATTTTGGACAAAATGTTTGCTATAGAGTTATCCATTACAGCCGTTAATTGTTGCATGGTAATAAGAATTGGCGCACTAGATGTACTAGGGGCCTCTTGTGTGGGCAAAACTGGTGTAGACACAGAAGGGGATGATGTAGTATCATGCTTACTCCCCTCATTTGAGGAATCATCTTGGGCAATATCATTATCTGTGGCATCATTATCCCTACTTTGTTTGGACACTATGGCACAATTATCACATAAATTTAAATGGGGAGAAACCTTTCATACATATAGAACATAGCTTATCTGATGGTACAGACATGTTAAACAGGCTTAAACTTGTCAACAAAGCACAAAAAACGTTTTAAAATAAAACCGTTACTGTCACTTTAAATTTCAAACTGAACACACTTTATTACTAAATATGTGAAAAAGTATGAAGGAATTGTTCAAAATTCACCAAAATTTCACCACAGTGTCTTAAAGCCTTAAAAGTATTGCACACCAAATTTCAAAGCTTTAACCCTTAAATTAACGGAACCGGAGCCGTTTTTACATTTAACCCCTATACAGTCCCAGCTATCTGCTTTGCTGAGACCCAACCAAGCCCAGAGGGGAATACGATACCAAATGACGCCTTCTATAAGCTTTTTCAGTGGTTCTTAGCTCCTCACACATGCATCTGCATGCCTTGCTCTCCAAAAACAACTGCGCATTAGTGGCGCGAAAATGAGGCTCTGCCTATAACTAGAAAAGGCCCCCATCTGAAAAAGGTGTCCAATACAGTGCCTGCCGTTTTTCTAAACAATCCCCAAGATTATAATAACTATTAAGAGTTATAATCTGCAAAATATGCTTAGCAAAGTAATCGTTTTAGCCCAGAAAAATGTCTACCAGTTTTTTAAGCCCTTATGAAGCCCTTTATTCTTTTACTTAATCTAAGAAAATGGCTTACCGGTCCCCATAAGGGGAAATGACAGCCTTCCAGCATTACATAGTCTTGTTAGAAATATGGCCAGTCATACCTCAAGCAGAAAAGTCTGCCAACTGTTTCCCCCAACTGAAGTTACTTCATCTCAACAGTCCTGTGTGGAAACAGCAATCGATTTTAGTAACGTTTGCTAAAATCATCTTCCTCTTACAAACAGAAATCTTCATCTCTTTTCTGTTTCAGAGTAAATAGTACATACCAGCACTATTTTAAAATAACAAACACTTGATTGAAGAATAAAACTACATTTAAACACCAAAAAACTCTTAACCATCTCCGTGGAGATGTTGCCTGTGCAACGGCAAAGAGAATGACTGGGGTAGGCGGAGCCTAGGAGGGATCATGTGACCAGCTTTGCTGGGACTCTTTGCCATTTCCTGTTGGGGAAGAGAATATCCCACAAGTAAGGATGACGCCGTGGACCGGACACACCTATGTTGGAGAAATACATATGTACACACAGCTATATATATATATATATATATATATATATACCCTATATTGCTTGGGCGCAACAGTTAGCACTCCACTCGTAATCTTGCCCTTATTGTAAGCATTGGAAAATTAGACCTCCCTGTGGTCAGCCTATTAATTACATGATACATCTTTACTTTGCTTCCTCAAAGACCTCAAAACCAAATTTATTAAGAAAACTGTGACCAAAAGTTTTAGAAAAAAAGCCCACAAAAAAGCCTTTGATTTAATGAACAATATTGTATGACCAACAGAATAATGACATACTAATATAGGGACTTCACATCTCAAAATTCTAATTAAGTGTACTTAGTTCTGCAATTTGATCCATTATTTAAAATATGGAGTTTGATAAGAAAGCAGCCACACATCCAGAGCATTTTATCTGAAGACTCATATTCACATGTTGTTAAACTACAAAACCAACACATCAGAAGTGGCACACCGGTTTCTCAAGAAAAATCAAAATCATTAAAGCACATACCAACATGATTTCTTTATTGGTTCACTTCAAAATCTTTAGAGTTCAGTGGGAGATTTTACATCTCATTCTTCAGAAGTGCCATCTAAATCATCGTCGTCTCACCAGGATGGAAAGAATTGCTGTTAAGTAAAAAGAAGTAGAACGTTTAAAGGGACATCATACTCATATGCTAAATCACTTGAAACTAATGCAGTATAACTGTAAAAAGCTGACAGGAAAATATCACCTGAGCATCTCTATAAAAAAGGAAGATATTTTACCTCACATTCTCCTCAGCTCAGCAGAGTAAGTTCTGTGTAAAAAGTTAAACTCAGCTGCTGTCCAGCTGCAGGAAAAAAAAAAAGAAGAAGAAATAAACAGCAGCCAATCAGCATCAGCAGTGCTGAGGTCATGAACTCTTTAACTGTGATCTCATGAGATTTCACATAACTCTAATGAGATTTCATTGTAAACTTCCTTACACTGAATAGGGAAATAACATGAGAGTGCATGAGGCTCAACCCTTCGGGTGTCCCGGGACAAACATACTGATTTGCTGCTTAGAAGTCCTTTACAATGGGATGTGGCTACTGAGGAACTTTTGATGTAAAATATCTTTCTTTTTTATATAGAGATGTTCAGGTGATATTTTCTAGTCAGCTTTTTACAGCTATGCTGCATCACTTTCAAGTGTTTAAACATTTGGGTATTATGGCCCTTTAATTCAGTACACTGGATATGAGGTTAATGGTAAAAGTTAGTAAACCCAAACAAAAGTATATTCCCTTTGATTATATTATATTACATGAAAGTCAAAGCAGAATGAGTTAAAAAAAAAGTAAATTTATGCTTACCTGATAAATTAATTTCTTCTATGATACGACGAGTCCACGGATTCATCCTTTACTTGTGGGATATTATCCTCCTGCTAACAGGAAGTGGCAAAGAGCACCACAGCAGAGCTGTCTATATAGCTCCTCCCTTAGCTCCACCCCCCAGTCATTTGACCGAAGGTACAGGAAGAAAAAGGAGAAACTAAAAGGTGCAGAGTTGACTGAAGTTTTAAATAAAAAAATATAATCTGTCTAAAATTGACAGGGCGGGTCGTGGACTTGTCATATCATAGAAGAAATTAATTTATCAGGTAAGCATAAATGTACTTTTCTTCTATAAGATACAACGAGTCCACGGATTCATCCTTTACTTGTGGGATACAATACCAAAGCTACAGGACACTGATGAACTGGAGGGACAAGACAGATGGCTAAACAGAAGGCACCACTGCTTGAAGAACTTTTCTCCCAAAAATAGCCTCCGAAGAAGCAAAAGTATCAAATTAGTAAAATTTGGAAAAGGTATGAAGCGAAGACCAAGTCGCAGCCTTACAAATCTGTTCAACAGAAGCATCATTTTTTTTCCACTCGTAATCTTGCCCTTATTGTAAGCATTGGAAAATTAGACCTCCCTGTGAGCAGCCTATTAATTACATGATACATCTTTACTTTGCTTCCTCAAAGACCACAAAACCAAATTTATTAAGAAAACTGTGACCAAAAGTTTTAGAAAAAAAGCCCACAAAAAAGCCTTTGATTTAATGAACAATCTTGTATGACCAACAGAATAATGACATACTAATATAGGGACTTCACATCTCAAAATTCTAATTATTAAGCCCATGTGGAAGCCACCGCTCTAGTAGAGTGAGCTGTAATTCTTTCAGGAGGCTGCTGTCCAGCAGTCTCGTATGCCAAACAGATGATGCTTTTCAGCCAAAAAGAAAGAGAGGTAGCCGTAGCTTTTTGACCTCTACGTTTTCCAGAATAGACAACAAACAGAGAAGATGTTTGACGGAAATCTTTGGTCGCTTGCAAGTAAAACTTCAAAGCACGAACCACGTCCAAGTTGTGCAACAGACGCTCCTTCTTAGAGGAAGGATTAGGACACAGAGAAGGAACAACAATTTCTTGATTAATATTCTTATTAGTAACAACCTTAGGAAGGAATCCAGGTTTGGTACACAAAACCACTTTATCAGCATGGAAAACAAGATAAGGCGAGTCGCATTGCAACGCAGATAGTTCAGAAACTCTTCGAGCCGAAGAGATAGCAACTAAAAACAGAACTTTCCAAGATAGAAGCTTAATATCTATGGAATGCATAGGTTCAAACGGAACCCCTTGAAGAACTTTAAGAACTAAATTCAAACTCCATGGCGGAGCAACAGGTTTAAACACAGGCTTTATTCTAACTAAAGCCTGACAGAACGACTGAACGTCTGGAACATCTGCCAGACGCTTGTGCAGTTAAATTGATAAAGCAGATATATGTCCCTTTAGGGAACTAGCTGATAGCCCCTTCTCCAATCCTTCTTGGAGAAAGGACAAAATCCTAGGAATCCTGATCTTACCCCATGAGTAGCCATTGGATTCGCACCAATAAAGATATTTACGCCATATCTTATGATAAATTTTCCTAGCGACAGGCTTTCGAGCCTGAATCAGGTATCTATGACCGACTCAGAGAATCCCCGCTTGGATAAAATCAAGCGTTCAATCTCCAGGCAGTCAGCCACAGAGAAACTAGATTGGGATGCTGGAACGGACCTTGAATGAGAAGATCCTGTCTCAGTGGCAGAGTCCACAGTGGTAGAGAAGACATGTCCACCAGGTCTGCATACCAAGTCCTGCGTGGCCATGCAGGTGCTATCAAAATCACAGAAGCTCTCTCCTGTTTGATTCTGGCAATCAGACGAGGAAGGAGAGGAAATGGTGGAAACACATAAGCCAGGTTGAACGACCAAGGTACTGCTAGAGCATCTATCAGTATTGCTTGAGGATCCCTTGATCTGGACTCGTAACAAGGAAGTTTTGCATTCTGACGAGATGCCATCAGATCCAATTCTGGTGTGCCCCATTGCTGAATTAATTGTACAAACACCTCTGGATGAAGTTCCCACTCCCCTGGATGAAAAGTCTGACGACTTAGAAAATCCGCTTCCCAGTTCTCCACTCATGGGATATAGATTGCTGATAGATGGCAAGAGTGAGTCTCTGTCCATCGAATTATTTTGGAAACCTCTATCATCGCTAGAGAACTCTTTGTTCCCCCCTGATGATTGATATATGCTACAGTCGTGATATTGTCTGACTGGAATCTTATGAATCTGGCTGAAGCCAGCTGAGGCCACGCCTGAAGCACGTTGAATATCGCTCTCAGTTCTAGAATATTTATCGGGAGGAGAGCCTCCTCCTGAGTCCACACACTCTGTGCTTTCAGGGAATTCCAGACTGCACCCCAGCCTAATAGGCTGGTGTCCGTCGTCACTATGACCCATGCTGGCCTGCGGAAACACATTCCCTGTGACAGATGATCCTGTGACAACCACCAAAGAAGAGAGTCTCTGGTCTCTTGATCCAGATTTATCTGAGGAGATAAATTTGCATAGTCCCCATTCCACTGTTTGAGCATGCATAGTTGCAGTGGTCTGAGATGCAAGCGAACAAATGGAACTATGTCTATTGCCGCTACCATTAGTCCAATTACCTCCATACACTGAGCCACTGATGGCCGAGGAATGTAATGAAGTGCTCAGCAGGTGGTTAAGAACTTTGATTTTCTGACCTCCGTCAGATAAATTTTCATGTATACCGAGTCTATCAGATTTCCCAGAAATGGAACTCTTGTGAGAGGGACAAGTGAACTCTTCTTTATGTTCACCTTCCACCCGTGAGATCTTAGAAAAGCCAACACGATGTCCGTGTGAGATTTGGCTAGTTGGTAAGTTGACGCCTGAATCAGGATATTGTCCAGAAAGGGCGCCACTGCTATGCCCCGTGGCCTTAGAACCGCCAGAAGGGACCCTAGCATTTTTGTAAAAATTCTGGGAGCTGTGCCAACCCGAAGGGAAGAGCCACAAACTGGTAATGCTTGTCCAGAAAGGCGAACCTGAGGAACTGGTGATGATCTTTGTGGAAAGGGATGTGAAGATACGCATCCTTTAAATCCACGGTGGTCATATAGTGACCCTCCTGGATCATTGGTAAAATAGTCTGAATGGTCTCCATCTTGAAGGATGGGACTCTGAGGAATTTGTTTAGGATCTTGAGATCTAAAATTGGTCTGAAAGTTCCCTCTTTTTTGGGAACCACAAACAGATTGGAGTAAAACCCCTGCCCCTGTTTTGCTTTTGGAACTGGGCAGATTACTCCCATGGTATATAGGTCAAGATTTCTAAAGCACAGGAGTCCGGAACGTCTCTTGCCCAAGCCTGAGCAAAGAGAGAAAGTCTGCCCCCTACTAGATCCGGTCCCGGATTGGGGGCTGCCCCTTCATGTGTCTTGGTGGCAGCAGCGGGCTTCTTGGCCTGTTTACCCTTATTCCAAGTCTGGTTAGGTCTCCAGACTGACTTGGATTGAGCAAAATTCCCCTCCTGCTTTGCAGCAGGGGAGGAGGTAGAGGGACCACCTTTGAAGTTTTGAAAGGAACGAAAATTATTTTGTTTGGTCCTCATCTTATTTGTCTTATCCTGTGGAAGGGCATGGCCTTTTCCTCCAGTGATGTCTGAAATGATCTCTTTCAGTTCAGGCCCGACTAGGGTCTTACCCTTGAAAGGAATGGCTAAAAGCTTAGATTTTGATGACACGTCAGCAGACCAGGACTTAAGCCATAACACTCTACGAGTTAAAATGGCAAAACCTGAATTCTTTGCCGCTAATTTAGCCAGTTGAAAAGCGGCATCTGTAATGAAAGAATTAGCTAGCTTTAGAGCCCTAATTCTATCCAGAATATCATCTAAGGGGGTCTCAACCTTAAGAGCCTCTTCTAGAGCCTCGAACCAAAAACAAAATTTATGCTTACCTGATAAAATTTTTTCTCTTGTGGTGTATCCAGTCAACGGGTTCATCCATTACTTGTGGGAAATTCTCCTTCCCAACAGGAAGTTGCAAGATGACACCCACAGCAGAGCTGTCTATATAGCTCCTCCCCTAACTGCCACCTCCAGTCATTCGACTGAAGACAAGTAAGAAAAAGGAGAAACTATAGGGTGCAGTGGTGACTGTAGTTTAAAAAATAAAAACACCTGCCTTAAAGTGACAGGGTGGGCCGTGGACTGGATACACCACAAGAGTTCATCCATTACTTGTGGGATACCAATACCAAGGTTTTAGGACACGGATGAAGGGAGGGTCAAGGCAGGTACTTAAACAGAAGGCACCACTGCCTGTAAGACCTTTCTCCCAAAAACAGCCTCAGAGGAAGCAAAAGTATCAAATTTGTAGAATTTAGAAAAAAGTATGAAGTGAAGACCAAGTCGCCGCCTTACAAATCTGTTCAACAGAGGCCTCATGTTTAAAAGCCCATGTGGAAGCTACCGCTCTAGTAGAATGAGCTGTAATTCTTTCAGGAGGCTGCTGACCAGCAGTCTCATAAGCAAAACGAATTATGCTTCTCAGCCAAAAAGAAAGAGAAGTTGCCGAAGCCTTTAGGCCTCTCCTCTTTCCAGAGTAGACAACAAACAATGCAGATGTTTGACGTAGATCCTTAGTAGCTTGCAAATAAAACTTTAAAGCACGAACCACGTCAAGATTGTGTAACAGACGTTCCTTCTTTGAAGAAGGATTAGGACACAGTGACGGAAACAACAATCTCCTGATTGATATTCTTATTAGATACCACCTTAGGAAGAAACCCAGGTTTGGTACACAAAACTACCTTATCTGCATGGAAGATCAGATAAGGGGAATCACACTGTAAGGCAGATAACTCTGAAACTCTTTGAGCTGAAGAAATAGCTACTAAAAACAGAACTTTCCAAGATCAAAGCTTGATATCTATGGAATGCAAGGGTTCAAACGGAACCCCTTGAAGAACCTTAAGAACTAAATTTAAACTCCATGGCGGAGCAACAGGTTTAAACACAGGCCTGATTCTAACCAAAGCCTGACAAAACGCCTGAACGTCTGGAACATCAGCCAGGCGCTTGTGCAAAAGAATAGACAGAGCAGAAATCTGTCCCTTTAAGGAACTAGCCGATAATCCCTTTTCCAATCCTTCTTGGAGAAAAGATAGTATCCTGGGAATCCTGACCTTACTCCACGAGTAACCCTTGGATTCACACCAATGAAGATATTTACACCATATCTTATGATAGATTTTCCTGGTGACAGGCTTTCGAGCCTGAATCAAGGTATCAATGACCGACTCGGAGAAACCACGTTTTGATCAAATCAAACGTTCAATCTCCAAGCAGTCAGACGCAGAGAAACTAAATTTGGATGTTTGAATGGACCTTGGAGTAGAAGGTCCTGCCTCAGCGGCAGAGTCCATGGTGGAAAGGATGACATGTCCACCAGATCTGCATACCAAGTCCTGCGTGGCCACGCAGGTGCTATCAAAAACTCTGAAGCTCTCTCCTGCTTGATCTTGGCAATCAGACGAGGGAGGAGAGGAAACGGAGGAAACACATAAGCCAGGCTAAAGGACCAGGGCACTGCTAGAGCATCTATCAGCGTTGCCTGGGGATCCCTTGACCTGGACCCGTAACAAGGAAGCGTGGCGTTCTGACGAGATGCCATCAGATCCAGTTCTGGTTTGCCCCATAATTGAATCAGCTGGGCAAATACCTCCAGATGGAGCTCTCACTCCCCTGGATGAAAAGTCTGCCGACTTAGAAAATCCGCCTCCCAGTTCTCTACTCCTGGGATATGGATAGCAGATAGATGGCAGGAGTGAACCTCCGCCCATAGAATTATCTTGGAAACTTCCATCATTGCCAGGGGACTCCTTGTTCCCCCCTGAAGGTTGATATAGGCTACAGTCGTGATATTGTCCAACTGAAATCTGATGAACTTGACCACAGCTAGCTGAGGCCGAGCCTGAAGAGCACTGAAGATCGCTCTGAGTTCCAGAATGTTTATCGGAAGAAGGGCTTCCTCCCGAGTCCACGAACCCTGAGCCTTCAGGGAGTTCCAGACCGTGCAAGGTTGCAGTGGTCTGAGATGTAGGTGGGCAAACGGAGCTATGTCCATTGCCGCTACCATTAGGCCGATCATATCCATACACTGAGACACTGACGGCCGAGAAGTGGAATGAAGAGCACGGCAGGAAGTTAGAAGCTTTGATATCCTGACCTCCGTCAGAACAATCTTCATTTCTACTGAATCTATCAGAGTTCCTAGGAAGGAAACTCTTGTGGAGGGAGAAAGAGAACTATTTTCTCTGTTCACTTTCCACCCGTGAGACCTCAGAAAGGCCAGAACAATGTCTGTATGGGACTTGGCGATTTGAAAAGTCGACGCCTGAATCAGAATGTCGTCTAGGTAAGGAGCCACCACTATGCCCCACGGTCTTAGGACCGCCAGAAGGGACCCTAGAACCTTCGTAAAGACTCTTGGCGCCGTGGCTAACCCGAAGGGAAGAGCCGCAAACTGGTAATGCCTGTCTAGGAAGGTGAACCTTAGGAACTGATGATGCTCTCTGTGAATCGGAATGTGTAGCTAAGCATCCTTTAAGTCCACAGTAGTCATATATTAACCCTCCTGGATCATAGGGAGGATGGGTCGGATTGTCTCCATTTTGAAGGATGGGACCCTGAGAAATTTGTTTAGGATTTTGAGATCCAAGATTGGTCTGAAAGTTCCCTCTTTTTTGGGAACTATAAACAGGTTTGAATAGAAACCCTGTCCCTGTTCCTCTCATGGAACTGGGTGGATCACTCCTATAACCAGTAGGTCTTGAACGCAACATAAGAATGCCTCTCTCTTTATCTGGTTTGCAGATAATTGTGAGAGATGAAATCTCCCCTTTGAAGATGAACCTTTGAATTCCAGAAGATAACCCTGGGAAACAATCTCTAGTGCCCAGGGATCCTGGACGTCTCTTGCCCAAGCCTGGGCGAAGAGAGAAAGTCTGCTCCCTACTAGATCCAGTCCCGGATCGGGGGCTACCCCTTCATGCTGTCTTAGAGGCAGCAGCAGGCTTCTTGGCCTGCTTCCCTTTGTTCCAAGTCTGGTTAGGTCTCCAGACTGGTTTGGACTGGGTGCAATTTCCCTCTTGTTTTGCATTAGAGGAAACCGAAGTTGCGCCACCCTTGAAGTTTCGAAAGGAACAAAAATTATTCTGCTTGGTCCTTAATTTGCTGGACCTATCCTGAAGAAGGGCATGACCCTTTCCTCCAGTAATGTCAGAGATGATCTCCTTCAGACCAGGCCCGAATAGGGTCTGTCCCTTGAAGGGGATGTTAAGAAGCTTAGACTTTGAAGTAACGTCTGCTGACCAGGACTTAAGCCATAGCGCCCTGCGCGCCAGAATGGCAAAACCTGAATTCTTAGCCGTTAGCTTGGTTAAATGAAAAACGGTGTTAGAAATAAAGGAATTAGCTAACTTAAGAGCTTTAATCCTGTCTAAAATATCATCTAACGGGTCTCCACCTGTAGAGCCTCCTCAAGAGACTCGAACCAGAAAGCCGCTGCAGCAGTAACTGGGGCAATGCATGCAAGAGGCTGGAGAATAAAACCTTGATGTATAAAAAATTTCTTAACCCCTTAAGGACCACAGCACTTTTCCATTTTCTGTCCGTTTGGGACCAAGGCTATTTTTACATTTCTGCAGTGTTTGTGTTTAGCTGTAATTTTCCTCTTACTCATTTACTGTACCCACACATATTATATACCGATTTTCTCGCCATTAAATGGACTTTCTAAAGATACCATTATTTTCATCATATCTTATAATTTACTATAAAAAAATTATAAAATATGAGGAAAAAATTGAAAAAAACACATTTTTTCTAACTTTGAACCCCAAAATCTGTTACACATCTACAACCACCAAAAAACACCCATGCTAAATAGTTTCTAAATTTTGTCCTGAGTTTAGAAATACCCAATGTTTACATGTTCTTTGCTTTTTTTGCAAGTTATAGGGAAATAAACACAAGTAGCGCTTTGCTATTTCCAAACCACTTTTTTTCAAAATTAGCGCTAGTTACATTGGGACACTGATATCTTTCAGGAATCCCTGAATATCCATTGACATGTATATATTTTTTTTAGAAGACATCCCAAAGTATTGATCTAGGCCCATTTTGGTATATTTCATGCCACCATTTCACTACTAAATGCAATCAAATAAAAAAAATTGTTCACTTTTTCACAAATTGTTTCACAAACTTTAGGTTTCTCACTGAAATTATTTACAAACAACTTGTGCAATTATGGCATAAATGGTTGTAAATGCTTCTCTGTGATCCCCTTTGTTCAGAAATAGCAGACATATATGGCTTTGGCATTGCTTTTTGGTATTTAGAAGGCCGCTAAATGCCACTGTGCACCACACGTGTATTGTGCCCAGCATTGAAGGGGTTAATTAGGGAGCTTGTAGGGTTAATTTTAGCTTTAGAATAATGTAGTAGGCAACCCCAAAGTATTGATCTAGGCCCATTTTGGTATATTTCATGCCACCATTTCACCGCCAAATGCGAACAAATAAAAATAAAGCGTTACATTTTTCACAATTTTAGGTTTCTCACTGAAATTATTTACAAACAGCTTGTGCAATTATGGCATAAATGGTTGTAAAAGCTTCTCTGGGATCCCCTTTGTTCAGAAATAGCAGACATATATGGCTTTGGCTTTGCTTTTTGGTAATTAGAAGGCAGCTAAATGCCGTTGCGCACCACACGTGTATAATGCCCAGCAATGAAGGGGTTAATTAGGGAGCTTGTAGGGTTAATTTTAGCTTTAGTATAATGTAGTAGACAACCTATCTAGGCCCATTTTGGTATATTTCATGCCACCATTTCACCGCCAAATGTGATCAAATAAAAAAAAAGTTCACTTTTTCACAGATTTTTTAACAAACTTTAGGTTTCTCACTGAAATTATTTATAAACAGCTTGTGCAATTATGGCACAAATTGTTGTAAATGCTTCTCTTGGATCCCCTTTGTTCAGAAATAGCAGACATATATGGCTTTGGCGTTGCTTTTTAGTATCTAGAAGGCCGCTAAATGCCGCTGCGCACCACACATTTATTATGCCCAGCAGTGAAGGGGTTAATTAGGGAGCTTGTAGGGAGCTTGCAGGGTTAATTTTAGCTTTAGTGTAGGTATCAACCTCCAACATGACACATCACACCCCCTGATCCCTCCCAAACAGCTCTCTTCCCTCCCCCACCCCACAATTGTCCCCGCCATCTTAAGTACTGGCAGTAAGTTTGCCAGTACTAAAATAAGAGTTTTTTGGGGATTTAAAAAAAATAAAAATAAATAATTATTCTGCTCTATAGGATCCCCCCTTAGCCCCCAACCTCCCTGATCCCCCCTAAACAGTTCTCTAACCCCCCTCTCTGCCTTATTATTCGCCATATTGGGTACTGGCAGCTGTCTGTCAGTACCCAGTTTGAAATCAAATATGTTTTTTATAAAATTTTATTATTTTATTATTTTAAAAATACTATTTTCTGTAGTGTAGCTGCCCCCCCTCAACCCCCAACCTCCCAGATCGTTAAAATTTGTAATGTTCCCACCCTCTCTCCCACCAAGAACCACCTTACAGTTGTTCCATAGTGTAGGGTTCCCACCCGCCCGCGCGTGCACCCGCTCCCGTGCACGTGCGCACACACGCTCACGTACCCGCGCATACTCGATCCCGCCCCCCCTTCCCCACCGATGGCCGCCCACCCGCCTCCCTGGATCTGCTCCCACCCACCAACGAACATGGCCATTGATGGCCAATGCAGAGAGGGCCACAGGGTGGTTCTCTCTACATCGGACGGCTTTAAAATGTTATAGCAGGATGCCTCAATATCGAGGCATCACTGCTATAACATGAAAGCAGTTGGAAGTGATCAGGATTGCTTCCACTGCTTTCAAAAACCAATGACGTACGGGGTACGTCCTTGGTCATTAACTGCATTTTTTTGCAGGACATACCCCATACGTCGTTGGTCGTTAAGGGGCTAAGGAGACCCTCCAATTTTTTATCCATAGGATCTAGGAAAGCACAACTATCCTCTACGGGGATAGTTGTACGCTTCGCTAGGGTAGAGACTGCTCCCTTCACCTTAGGGACCGTCTGCCACAAGTCCCGTATGGCGGCATCTATGGGAAACATCTTTTTAAAAGCAGGAGGGGGAGAGAACGGCACACCTGGTCTATGCCATTCCTTAGTAATAATTTCCAAAAACCTCTTAGGGACTGGAAAAACATCAGTGTAAACAGGCACTGCAAAGTACTTGTCCATCTTACACAATTTCTCTGGAACTACAATGGGGTCACAATCATCCAGAGTCGCTAAAACCTCCCTAAGCAATAAGCGGAGGTGTTCGAGCTTAAATTTAAACGCTGTCATTTCAGAATCAGACTGAAGCAACGCCTTACCTGAATCTGAAATTTCACCCACAGATAGAAGCTCTCCTGCCTCAGCTTCTGAGTATTGTGAGGGTATATCAGACACAGGTATTAAAAAGTCAGAAAGCTCTGTATTAGTTCTGGCCCCAGAGCTGTCTCGCTTTCCTTGTAACCCTGGCAGTTTGGACAATACCTCTGTAAGGGTATTAGTCATAACTGCCGCCATGTCCTGTAAGGCAAAAGAATTAGACGCGCTAGATGTACTTGGCGTCACTTGAGCGGGAGTTATAGATTCTGACACATGGGGAGAGCTAGATGGCATAATCTCCCTTTTTTCAGTCAGAGAATCCTCTGGAGATAAATCTTTAAGCGCCATAATATGGTCTTTATAGTTTATAGAAATTTCAGTACATTTGGTACACATTCTAAGAGGGGGTTCCACCATGGCTTCCAAACATATTGAACAAGGAGTTTCCTCTATGTCAGACATGTTTAACAGACTAGTAATGAGACAAGCAAGCTTGGAAAACACTTTAATAAAGGTGAAACAGCAATTAAACAAAAACGTTACTGTGCCTTTAAGAAAAAAAAACTAGCTCTTAAACTGCAAAACTGTGTAAAAATATAGTAAAGTCTTCGAAATTTTTACAGTGTGTGTAAGAAACTAAAGCAACATTGCACCCACTTGCAAATGGATGATTAACCCCTTAGCCCCCAAACCAGATTCAAAAACGTCAACCACCAGTAAAAAACAGTTGAGCACCTGCCACAGCTCTGCTGAGGCTTCTACCTGCCCTCAAATAAGATTTGGTGAAGGAATAAACCCCTTATAATGGTCCTCAGATGCCAAAGGACTCCTCTAGGGAAGCTGGATGTCTCAGTCTGAATTAAAACTGTGCAGCAATAGCGCTAAAATAGGCCCCTCCCACCATGTACTGGATGTCATAGGGGCCTTAAGAAAATACTCCTAGGAGTATCTGACTAGCCATGTGGAAAACTAGGGCCCAAATAAAGATTTATCTCCCTCAGAGAAAAAACGTTCTATTTATGAAAACATGTAAACGTTTTGACACTAAATAATATTAACATGAGTATTACCCTGTTTTGTAAGCATGATCCCAGTCGTTGTTAAATCACTGCATCAGGCTTGCCTCAAATACACAAGGCACTGTCAGCATTTTCTAGAACTTATTCATCTCTCTAGAAATAAAAATACTGAACATACCTCAAAACAGGTAATCTGCAGACCGTTCCCCCAACTGAAGCTTTCTTCAATACTCTTCAGTTATGTGTGAGAACAGCAATGGACCTTAGTTACAAACCACTAAGATCATCAACCTCCAGGCAGAACTCTTCATCTAATTTCTGCCTGAGAGTAAAACAGTACAACGCTGGTACCGTTTAAAAATAACAAACTCTGGATTGAAGGTAAAACTACACTAAGTCACCACTTATCTCTTGATACTTCTCTTGTCAAGAGTTAAAAGAGAATGACTGGAGGTGGCAGTTAGGGAGGAGCTATATAGACAGCTCTGCTGTGGGTGTCCTCTTGCAACTTCCTGTTGGGAAGGAGAATATCCCAGAAGTAATGGATGAACCCGTGGACTGGATACACCTTACAAGAGAAAAGCAGCTGCAGTAGTTACAGGAACAATGCACGCTCTAGGTTGCAGAAGAAAACCCTGATGAATAAATATTTTCTTTAGAAAACCCTCTAATTTTTTATCCATAGGATCTTTGAAAGCACAACTGTCCTCAATAGGTATAGTTGTACGCTTAGCCAGGGTAGAAATAGCTCCCTCCACCTTAGGGACCATCTGCCAGGAATCCCGAATGGTGCCTGAAACATTTTCTTAAAAGTAGGAGGGGGAGAGAACGGAATACCTGGTCTATCCCACTCCTTAGTAACAATGTCCGAAATCCTCTTAGGGACCGGAAAAACATTAGTGTAAGCAGGAACCTCTAGATATCTATCCATTTTACACAATTTCTCTGGTGAAATTACAATAGGGTCACAATCATCCAGAGTCGCTAAAACCTCCCTGAGCAACAAGCGGAGGTGTTCTAGCTTAAATTTAAAAGCCGTCATATCTGAGTCTGTCTGAGGGAACATCTTTCCTGAATCAGAAATCTCTCCCTCAGACAGCAATTCCCTCACCCCCAACTCAGAACATTGTGAGGGTACATCGGAGATGGCTAATAAAGCGTCAGAGGGCTCAGCATTTACTCTCACACCGGACCTACTGCGCTTCCCCTGCAACCCAGGCAGCTTAGATAAAACCTCTGTGAGGGTAGTATTCATAACTGCGGCCATATCTTGCAGGGTGAAAGAATTAGACGCACTAGAAGTACTTGGCGTCGCTTGTGCAGGCGTTAATGGTTGTGACACTTGGGGAGAATTAGATGGCATAACCTGATTCCCTTCTGACTGAGAATCATCCTGCGACATACTTTTATCAGCTAAAATATATTCTTTGTAATTTATTGCCCTTTCAGTGCATGAGGGACACATTTTAAGTGGGGGTTCCACAATGGCTTCCAAACACATTGAACATTGGCTTTCCTCAATGTCAGACATGTTAAACAGACTAGTAATGACCACAAACAGGCTTGAAAACACTTTATTTAGTGAAAAATAACAATCTTAAAAAACGGTACTGCGCCTTTAAGAGAAAAAAGCATATACGTTCTGCAAAACTGCTTTAAAATAATCAAATTGTTTCAATTTTTGTATAAATATTCAAATAATGCAGCTAAGTTTGCCCCACAAGGAAAGGAACACTTATAAAAACAGGATAAATAATAAAGGTTTAAATCCGGAAAAAACACCCTCTGCACCTCGCCACAGCCCTGCTGTGGCGCCTACCGGCCCTCAGGGATCTGGAAAAACAGGGATAAAGCTTTGATTTGGTCCAATACTTCCACAAGGGCCCACCAGAGTTGGAGCTTGCTGCTTGCCTTGCAAATACAACTGCGCAACTGAGGCGCAAAAATAGGCCCCGCCCATCTCACTCGATGTCTCTCAGCCCAAAAGAACCGCATCAGAGCGGTCTCAAACTAGCCATGTGGGTTCTTAAACCCAAAAAAGAAGCCAAGTGTACCCTCTAATAAAGCATCAAAAACGTTACTGCCAAAAACGTTATCAGCACTCCCAGTTCAATAAACGTTTGCCCACAAACATTCAAACTCAGTGTCAACCAATTTTTCTTAGCCCCTATATGCAAGCTTAGTAATACCCCTCTTCTCTTAGGATTACTGCTTACCCTTACCCTCATGGGGATACTGTCAGCCAATTCTGAAATACCACAGTCTCTCCAGAAAAAAATGACTGAACATACCTCACTGCTTAAAGCATGAAAAACGTTCCTCACACTGAAGTTTCTTAAGCACTCCTCAACCATTCTGTGGGAACTGCTCTGGATCTTAGTGACAAATGCTAAGATCATCAGCCTCCAGGCAGAAGTCTTCATCCATCTACTGCCTGAGAGAAAATAGTACACACCGGTACCATTTAAAATAAAAAACTCTTGCTTGAAGAAAATAAAAACTAACATTTTATCACCTCTTTCACTTTACCCTTCCTAGTACTTAGAGTAGGCAAAGAGAATGACTGGGGGGGTGGAGCTAAGGGAGGAGCTATATAGACAGCTCTGCTGTGGTGCTCTTTGCCACTTCCTGTTAGAAGGAGGATAATATCCCACAAGTAAAGGATGAATCTGTGGACTCGTCGTATCTTATAGAAGAAAAGGAATATTTCTGGACTTTGGTAATATGCAGGTGAAACTTGAAAAATTAGAATATCGTGCAAAAGTTAATTTATTTCACTAATGCAACTTAAAAAGTGAAACTAATATATGAGATAGACTCATTACATGCAAAGCAAGATAGTTCAAGTCGTTATTGGTCATAATTGTGATGATTATGGCTTACAACTCATGAAAACCCCAAATCCACAATCTCAGAGAATTAGAATATTACATTCAATCAATAAAACAAGGCTTGTACATACCTGTAGAACAATATCGGACCTCTAAAAAGTATAAACATGCATACTGTATGTACTCAACACTTGGTTTGGGTCCCTTTTGCAGCAATTACTGCCTCAATGCGGCGTGACATGGAAGCTATCAGCCTATGGCACTGCTGAAATGTTAAGGAAGACCAGGATGCTTCAATAGCGGCCTTCAGCTCTTCTGCATTGTTCGGTCTCATGTCTCTCATCTTTCTCTTGCCAATGCCCCATAGATTCTCTATGGGGTTCAGGTCAGGCGAGTTTGCTGGCCAATCAAGCACAATAATCCCACGGTCATTGAACCAGGTTTTGGTGCTTTTGGCAGTGTGGGCAGGTGCCAAGTCCTGCTGAAAAATTAAGTCAGCATCCCCATAGAGCTCGTCTGCGGAAGGAAGCATGAAGTGCTCCAAAATAACCTGGTAGACGGCTGCGTTGACCCTGGACTTAATGAAGCACAGTGGACCAACACCAGCAGATGACATGGCTCCCCAAATCAACACAGACAGTGGAAACTTCACACTGGACTTCAAGCATCTTGCAGTGTGTGCCTCTCCATTCTTCCTCCATACTCTGGGTCCTTGGTTTCAAAATGAGATGCAAAATTTGCTCTCATCAGAAAAGAGGACTTTGGACCACTGAGCAACAGACCAGGTCTGCTTTTCTTTAGCCCAGGTAAGACGCTTCTGACGTTGTTTGTTTTCTTCAGGAGTGTCTTGACAAGAGGAATACGATATTTGAAGCCCATGTCCAGGATCCGTCTGTGTGTGGTGGCTCTTGTGAAAGTCCCCAACACTTTTGAATGGCCTTTTCCTGACAATCCTCTCCAGTCTGCAGTCATCCCTGCTGCTTGTGCACCTTTTTCTTCCACACTTTTCCCTTCCACATAACTTTCTATTAATGTGCTTTGATACAGCACTTTGGGAACATCCAACTTCTTTTGCAATTACCTTTTGAGGCTTTCCCTCCTTATGGAGGGTGTCAATTATGGTTTTCTGCACAACTGTCAGGTCAGCAGTCTTTCCCATGATTGTGATTCCTACTGAACCAGACTGAGAGACCATTTAAAGGCTGCATGTGTTATGGCTTAATTAGCTGATTAGAGTTGGACAATTTGAGCCTAGAATATTGCACCTTTTCACAATATTCTAATTTTCTGAGATTGTGGATTTTGGGGTTTTCATGAGCTTTAAGCCACAATCATCACAATTATGACAAATCACGGCTTGAACTATCTTACTTTGCATGTAATGAGTCTATCTCATATATTAGTTTCACCTTTTAAGTTGCATTAGTGAAATAAATGAACTTTTGCACAATATTCTAATTTTTCGAGTTTCACCTGTATATCCAGCTCAAAATATTTAGCATAGGAACTTCATTGCTGGCAAAACAAACTATCATATGCCTGAAAGATGGTACTTCTTTCAATGAACCTATAAACAGGAAAACTAAAACAGAAAACAAAGATAGTGGATATAGAGAGTTATACATAGTTATATGGCCCCTGGACATGTATCTCAAGGAAGCCCACAATCAACTAAAAAACCAAAGCTGCTATACAAAACTACTGCACAACCCAATGATGGGATATTCTAAAATCTATGATCATATGATTAATCAGGAGTTTGTTGAAGGAACAATTTCTGATGAAGAGAAAAACTTCTTAACAGTATTGAACCCTAAGATAGCTACCTTTTATTTAATACCAAAGGTGCATAAGAATCAACAAACACCACTAGGAAGACCAATAGTCTCTGGATTGGGTTGTCTAATGGAAAAACCACGCCAGTTTGTGGACTATCGACTCAGGGAATATGTCCAGGAGTTACCCTCTTATATACGAGATACCATGCAAATTCTACAGAGATTGGAAAATGTCAATTTAAATGAAAGAACCTGGTTAGTGACAACAGACGTGGAATCTCTGTATACATCAATTGATCATAATTATGGGCATCCAAGCAGTGCAATATTTCCTTGATTTAAAGTCTGAGGAGGATGCAGATCATGATTCATTTGTGTTAAAGTTGTTAAACTTTATATTAAATTACAACTTTTTCATATTTGACAACAAATTTTATCTGCATACCCGCGGAACAGCCATGGGGATAGCATGTGCCCCACCTATGCCAATTTATTTCTAGGCTGCTGGGAGGCTCAACATGTCTTCACTGATGCTAATACAGGCTAAACCAATATGATTCCATTATGGCTGTGCTTCATCGATGATATTTTCTTTATCTGGGAAGGAACATATAATCAACTACAAGAATTCCTTAATAAATTGATCCAGAATAATTTAAATATAAAGTTAATGCATGAAGCCAGCCAAAATGCCATTAATTTTCTAGATCTAACTATATACAAAGACACTCAAGGAAATATTAAAACAAGCCTATACAGAAAAGAGACAGCGACCAAAAATCTACTGTACATTACCAGTGCCCACGCCCCAGGAACCATCTGAGGTATACCCACTGGTAAGTTCTTGAGAGTATGAAGAAACTGCTCGGATGAGCAAATATTCAAACTAAGAGCCACTGAACTCGAACAGAGACTAATCAATCATGGTTATAGTAAAAGGAGCATAAAAAGAGCAAGGTACAAAGCATTGCATACTAATAGAAAAAGACCAAAACTTACTCCAAAGCTCCAAGACTAATTTTAACCTATAACCACCAAACTCCCCAGATAATTGAGATCATTAAAAAGCATTGGGAAGTCTTAATAACCAATCAAATCCTGAAGAGAAAGCTAGGGGTTAAACCAGCAATTGGGTATAGACGCACTAAAAATCTAAAGGATTTAGTGAGCAGTAGTCATCTCTGTACGAAAAGAACTAAATCAGCATTCAACCCTGGCTCATTCAAATGTGGGAATTGCAGTACATGCAAACACATTGTAATATCAAGCCAAATCGAAGATAGATTTGGAGTCGAACATGCCATCAAGAGATATATTAGCTCCAACACAGAGGGAGTAATCTAAGTACTTTGCTGCAGATGTAATTTGCTCTGTATAGCGATGACCACCTGCAAATTAAGATTAAGACTGATAGAGCATTTACGTAACATAAAGAATGCAGCCAAAGATCTGGAAAATGGGAAAGCTATTACCAGTGTAGCATCCCATTTTTTCACACATCATCACTCCAATAGAGATGAGCTTCAATGTTGAGGTATTGAAAAAGTAGTACTAGGAATAAGAGGAGGAGATCTTGAAACAGGATTACTCAAAGCTGAGAGTAGATGGGTCTATTTATTAAACACTGTACATCCAAACGGAATGAATGAACAGCATAACTATTATGTATTTTTATGAATTACAGATAATTTATCTACATAATTAACTTCATCATCCCCTATTTACTAAATGACCACATATATGGGCATTATTATGCCTAAACATGATATCTAGATATTGTCTAATTGCAATACCACTAGTCACTGAATATCTCACTAAACTAGTGTTTCAAAGCTTTATTCACTTGTTCACTTGTTCACTTTCAGATAGATTACAAGTTTTGCGTTTGTGTTTTAACGCTGAAATTTTTTTTTAATTTCAGCGTTAAAACAGCAACGCAACCATTACGAGTCTTGACGATATAGCTGTACCGCAAGCATTTTAGCCTGTAACGCAACGTCAGTCCCGAACTCGAAAAAATTATGTTTTTTCATGGGATTCCCATAGTGCTAGTATTACAAGTTTTACGGTGTGGCTAAAAAGCTTGCATTACACCCTATAACGACACTATCCGTACCGCCATCTGAGAGCAGTAGATATGAGTTTTATGCAACAAAACTGTTACATAAAATTAATAACTAAAATGTTGCAAAGTACACTAAACACCCATAAACTACCTATTAACCTCTAAACTGAGGCCCTCCCGCATCGCAAATATTATATTAAAGTTATTAACCCCTAATCTGCGGCTCCCGACATCGCCACCACTAATAAAATGTATTAACCCCTATTCTGCCGCTCCCCGTCATGGTCGCCACTATACTAAAGTTATTAACCCCTATCCCCCCGCACCCCAACATCGCCAACACTATAATAAAGATATTAACCCCTATTCCGCCGCTCCCTAACATCACCGCCACTAAATAAAGCTATTAATCCCTAAACCTCTGGCCTCCCACATCACTACCACTAAATAAACATATTAACCCCTAAACCGCCAACCCCCCACATCGCAACAACCTAAATTAAACTAACAACCCCTAAACTTAACCCTAACACCCCCTAACTTTAACATAATTAAAATAGAGCTAAATTAAAGTTACAATTATTAACCAAATAATACCTATTTAAAACTAAATACATACTTACCTGTGAAATAAAACCTAAGCTAGCTACAATATAACTAATAGTTATATTGTAGCTAGCTTAGGTTTTATTTTTGTTTCACAGGTAAGTTTGTATTTATTTTAACTAGGTAGACTAGTTAGTAAATAGTTATTAACTATTTACTAGCTACCTAGTTAAAATAAAAAAAACTTACCTGTGAAACAAAACCTAAGCTACCTTACACTAAAACCTAATGTTACAAAAAATAAAAAACACTAAAATTACAAAAAATAAAAAAACCTACCATTACAAAAAATAACAAACAAAATTGTTCCTATTCTAATTGCCCTAAAGAAATCAGCTTTTTTTCTACATTAGAAAATCAACCCCCCCCCCCTAATAATATACAAACCCCCACCCACAAACCCACAAAATAAAAATAAATAAAACCAAATCTACCCATTGCCCTGAAAAGGGCATTTGTATGGGCATTGCCCTTAAAAGGGCATTCAGCTCTTTTGCAGCCCATTAAAAATAAAAAATTGCTATTCTAAAACAAAACACACCCAAAACGAAAAAAAAATTACACAAAATAACAAACGAATTATCCAAAATAATAACAATTATTCCTATTTTTTTTAAAAACACCCCAAAATAAAAGAAAGCTAATCTATAATAAACTACCAATAGCCCTTAAAAGGGCCTTTTGTAGAGCATTGCCCTAAAGAAATCAGCTCTTTTTCTAAACAAAAATACAAAGACCCACTAACATTACAAACCCCCACCCACCCCAAACCCAAAAAATAAAAAACCTAACTCTAAAAAAAACCTAATCTACCCATTGCCCTGAAAAGGGCATTTGTATGGGCATTGCCCTTAAAAGGGCATTCAGCTCTTTTTCTTGCCCTTAAAAGGGCATTCAGCTCTTTTAAGAAGTGCCCAAAGTCCAAAAAAACTTAAAAAGGCCTAACACTAACCCCTCTTTAGGTACTCACAGTCCCGCTTGAACGATCTTCATCCCAGCGGCCCCATCTTCATGCAGACAGATCCATCTTCATCCATCGTGGGACCTGCATCTTCTTCATCCCTGTGGAGGCTGAGCGGTCGATGCGAGGAGACGGGGGTCCAAGGCGGAGGTCCAGGAGGAAGTCCATCGATCCGACGTGGAGGTTCTCTTCATGCGATCGTCTGCCGCACATTGAGAATTAAAATGCAAGGTACCCCTTTTATAGTGAGGGTACCATTGCATTTCTATTGACTCTTCAAATCAGCCAATAGGATTTAAGCAGCTCTCATTCCATTGGCTGATTGAATGAGTACCCCAAATGAGTACCTCCATCAGAACACTTCCCTTGTCCTGATCATCCCTTTATCCAGAGCAATAGCTCCTTGTATCTCCCTTTGGCCACAGTCTAAAGTTATAGAGTTTAACAGAACTGAGGCAACACTCAGTGGTCTGAACACAAAATGAACACCTTATTTAAAATCAGCACACATATTTATACACCCTGGCATTCCAGAGTCACAGAGCTTCAGGTTACAGAGGGAATTGGTTAAACCGTAAAGCAAGCATATGAACAATACATCAAACCTCTAACAATTGTCTATTCACAGGTAAAACAGATTAATAAAACAAGTTAATTAACTGGGGAAGAAAATGTACTCAGACAATCTGATTTTGGGCAGTCTAGTTAACATAGTCACACAGGAAAACAATCAGTTTACCCATACAGATTCCTGAGACACAATCAGATCTGGAATGTAAATAAAATACATCTTATTACAAAATATAAAAACAGCTCTTATTAACTATTAAGTCCTTTATGCTCTCTTGGTTTATAGAGTAACAATTGCTCCCACAAGGGTCACTCACACCCTGTACCCATCCTGTTTTTATGAATACAGGGTGACGTTGACATAAGACAGAGTTATGAAAGTACATGTGGTGTCCAGCATATGAAATTCCACATTTCCATGCAGTCTCTGGATATCCTTAAGCCCATGTACCCCATGCCCAAAGAATGTTTCTATAACAGGCCCTCAGATCTTGGTGACTCACATCGCATATCTCCTCCTTCGGAAGGGGACTAACACAGGAGGAGACCCCAGACGGGTTGACTTCAAAGTTAGTCTGTAGATCCATTCCCCCAATGCCCGTATTCACACAGTACCCCAAA
Organism: Bombina bombina; assembly: GCF_027579735.1. Lineage (NCBI taxonomy): Eukaryota > Metazoa > Chordata > Amphibia > Anura > Bombinatoridae > Bombina > Bombina bombina. Next base: position 131,254,452 of record NC_069510.1, read on the forward strand.
CAAATTGTCCCAAACAGAGTATATCTCACCTGGATGACCTCTGCCTCTCTCATAAAACATACCCGTTGCTGGGGAGAAGTGCCGACTGTCCCTTCTCCCTGGAGTCCTTTCAGTTGCTGGAGAGAAGACAGGGAGCCTGGGTTCACTCCAACATGCTGTTGGGGATCTGGACCAACTGTCCAACATCCCTGGAGCATACAGGTGAAGACTGTAGTCCCATCCACTGGTACTGGTTAGGAATCTCCCAATGCTTGCACAGAGAGGCCGACATCTCTCGGTCCCAATAACAGCTCCTCCGCTGGGATTACTGCATGCTCTTCCGCTCCCTCTGCCAGCGTGAGGCTGTCACTCCTGTTTTCTGGGGTGCCGGTTAGGGGTGGGCAGAGGCCAGCAACACGCCTTGTTGCCTGCTCTTCTGCTGGGTAATCCGCATCTGATACCTCAGAGGAAAATTCAATTAGATCCATAATCTCTGGTTCCTGCTGGGGAGATAACAGGGTGACTAAGATCCCCATGCCAGGGGGTTGGGGATCTGGGCCCGACTTTCCCGTATCCCTGCACTCCACGTGTGGAGACCATGGTCTCATCCACACCTTCTGGACCAGCATCCGTGGATATTAAGTCCACTAGATCTGCTGCCTCTGAAGTAAGTAAAGGACCACTTTCCAGCAGTTCTAGGTAATCCACCTCAAGGTACCATTCGTGATAGATGAGCCATGTCAGGTCAGGCTCTAAGGCAAGTGCTTCTGATGGTTGTAACAGCTCCTGCCTCTTGCTTTGAATGTCCCATAATCGATATCCCTCGGGACTGCCAAAGTCAACTTTGTCCTCAAATGCGTCCAATAATAAGCCGGGGCCGCCAAAGTCATCACCTTCCGGGGAATAGTGCATTTCTGCCCTTGACTGCCACCTATCTGCAAACCAATATAATGCTCTGTACCGATCCTCGAACTCGACCTCTCTTTGCAGCAGACACTTCATTTCAGATATCCCCTCACCTGTGGGTTGCCCTCTCAGTAAGCAGAGCCGGAAGATTACCTGGTCCCCGAGGCACTGTTCTGGGGAGGGCAGGACTTTGCCTCTGCAGCCATACTAATTCTCCAGTGCATCTTCCCACATCTCTAGCTGAATCAGGGCTCTCCATTCCAGGTACATCTCCTCTGGAACTGGCCCTCCTAGCACAGCAAGGGCGACTTTGACTTGCCGCTCGAAGTCCCATGTTGGAACTTCCCATTTAGAGGTATCTGATCCCAGCATCTCAGCTGTCTGAATATTCCGATACCTGGTGATCTGCTTCAATACCTCAGCGTATGTTACCCGAACTGCTGCTTTAGAAGGGCTGGCTCCTTAGATTGTCAACCTTCTCCACACTCTGCTGTGGAATTTTTCCTCTGCATCATCCATAATTGTCTGTCTGCGATCCTTCACTGGTTGCCATTGATGCATCTTTGTAGTGCTGCTTAGGGACTGATAGCTAGGCAGCACATCCCTCCAACCCTACTTGTCCTGTGCAGAAACAGGTTTGTCAAGGTGGGTCAGCAATTGCTGCATTCATCAGCTGCGGGTGACAGTGCTGCCACTCCTCTATCAACAGGTCAAGAAATCAATCCCACCACTTGCCACCAAATGTGGACAGACCGCCTGGTAGCCCCAAATAAGTACCTCCGTCAGAACACTTCCCTTGTCCTGGACATCCCTTTATCCAGAGCAATAGCTCCTTGTATCTCCCTTTGACCATAGTCTAAAGTTATAGAGTTGAACAGAACTGAGGCAACATTCAGTGGTCTAAACACAAAATGAACACCTTATTTAAAAGCAAAACACATTTATACACCCTGGCATTCCAGAGTCACAGAGCTTCAGGTTACAGAGGGAATTGGTTAAACAGTAAAGCAAACATATGAACAATACATCAAACCTCTAACAAGTGTCTATTCACAGGTAAAACAGATTAACATATCAAGTTAATTAACTGGGGAAGAAAGTTTACTCAGACAATCTGATTTTGGGCAGTCTAGTTAACATAATCACACAGGAACACAATCAGTTTACCCAGACAGACTCCTGAGACACAATCAGATCTGAAATGTAAATAAAATACATCTTATTACAAAATATAAAAACAGCTCTTATTAACTATTAAGTCCTTTATGCTCACTTGGTTTATAGAGTCACAATTGCTCCCACAAGGGGCACTCACACCCTGTACCCATCCTGTATTTATGGATACAGGGTGACGTGGACATAAGACAGAGTTATGAAAGTACATTTGGTGTCCAGCATATAAAATTCCACATTTCCATGCAGTCTCTGGGTATCCTTAAGCCCATGTACCCCATGCCCAAAGAATGTTCCATAACAGGCCCTCAGATCTTGATGACTTATGTCACAGGCACCACACACACTAATCCTTAATTGGATATATTAAACATTATGAAGAAACATGCAAACAGCATGTATAAACGTATGGCGTCTTAAATATACAATATTCGCCATCATAATTTCACATACATGAATTTCAAGTGTGTTATCAACAATCACTCACACAGTTCATATAATTATTTTCACTATACAATTGTGAGACTTATATTTCAGTTGGCACAATAGATAGAATATTGCATATGTACTATTTAAACCTTTATGTAAATGGTAAATACCTACTATGTGGTTCAATAGAGACATTTAATGCATGGGATCGTCAGCATATATAAATCATCATTGAATCCATCTAGATCCTTATTACTTGGCTCATTGAACACAATATATGATAATACAAGTTGGAGAACTTCTGTAATCTCCACTAGTGTAAATCAGTCTTGATAAATATGATGCACTAGTAGAGGTCACATAAAAGAGCTCAGTGGTGTTGAGCCAAAGTAATACAATATATAAGCGCATAACTTTATTGTATATAGCAGTACTCCAATTTAACCCTGGAATTTACATATGAAAGGTATACACTACCTTAAAAAAACATAATTTATGTAAGAACTTACCTGATAAGTTCATTTATTTCATATTGGCAAGAGTCCATGAGCTAGTGACGTATGGGATATACAATCCTACCAGGAGGGGCAAAGTTTCCCAAACCTCAAAATGCCTATAAATACACCCCTCACCACACCCACAATTCAGTTTAACAAATAGCCAAGTAGTGGGGTGATAAAGCAAGGAGTAAAAAGCATCAACAAAGTAATTTGGAAATAATTGTGCTTTATTCAAAAAATTATAACCACCATAAAAAGGGTGGGACTCATGGACTCTTGCCAATATGAAAGAAATGAATTTACCAGGCAAGTTCTTACATAAATTATGTTTTCTTTCATGTAATTGCTAAGAGTCCATGAGCTAGTGACGTATGGGATAGAAATACCCAAGATGTGGAACTCCACAGAAAAGTCACTAGAAAGGGAGGGATAAAATAATAACAGCCATTTTCCGTGGAAAAAAAATAATCCACAACCCAAAATATAAGTTTATTTTCATAATGAAAAGAAAAAACTTAAACATAAGCAGATGAATCAAACTGAAACAGCTGCCTGAAAAACTTTTCTACCAAAAACTGCTTTCGAAGAAGCAAATACATCAAAACGGTAGAATTTAGTAAATGTATGCAAAGAAGACCAAGTTGCTGCTTTGCAAATCTGATCAACTGAAGCTTTATTCTTTAAAGCCCACAAATTGGAGACTGATCTAGTAGAATGAGCTGTAATTCTCTGAGGCGGGCCTGACCCGACTCTAAATAAGCATGATGAATCAAAAGCTTTAACCAAGATGCCAAGGAAATGGCAGAAGCCTTCTGACCTTTCCTAGAACCAGAAAATTTAACAAATAGACTAGAAGTCTTCCTGAAATCTTTAGTAGCTTCAAAATAATATTTCAAAGCTCTTACCACATCCAAAGAATGTAAGGATCTCTCCAAAGAATTCTTAGGATTAGGACACAAAGAAGGGACAACAATTTCTCTATTAATGTTGTTAGAATTCACATCCTTAGGTAGAAATTTAAATGAAGTTCGCAAAACTGCCTTATCCTGATGGAAAATCAGAAAAGGAGATTCACAAGAAAGGGCAGATAATTCGGAAACTCTTCTCGCAGAAGAGTTGGCCAAAAGGAACAAAACTTTCCAAGAAAGTAGTTTAATGTCCAAAGAATGCATAGGCTCAAACGGAGGAGCCTGTAAAACCTTCAAAACCAAATTAAGACTCCAAAGACGAGAGATTGATTTAATGACAGGCTTGATACGGACCAAAGCCTGTACAAAACAGTGAATATCAGGAAGCTTAGCAATCTTTCTGTGAAATAAAACAGAAAGAGCAGATATTTGTCCCTTTAAGGAACTTGCAGAACAACCCTTATCCAAACCATCCTGAAGAAACTGTAAAATTCTAGGAATTCTAAAAGAATGCCAGGAGAATTTATGAGAAGAACACCATGAAATATAATTCTTTCAAACTCGATAATAAATCTTCCTAGAAACAGATTTACGAGCCTGTAACATAGTATTAATCACTGAGTCAGAGAAACCTCTATGACTAAGCACTAGGCGCTCAATTTCCATACCTTCAAATTTAATGATTTTAGATCCTGATGGAAAAACGGACCTTGAGACAGAAGGTCTGGCCTTAATGGAAGATCTGCATTCCAACACCTGTGAGGCCATGCTGGAACTACCAGCAACACACAACGATTGTTCTATGATGATTTTGGAGATCATCCTTGGAAGAAGAACTAGAGGCGGGAAAATATAAGCAGGTTGGTAACACCAAGGAACTGTTAATACATCCGCCGCTTCCGCCTGAGGATCCCTGGACCTGGACAGGTACCTGGGTAGTTTCTTGTTTAGATGGGAAGCCATCAGATATATTTTTGGGAGACCCCACATCTGAACAATCTGAGAAAACACATCTGGATGGAGCCACCACTCCCCCGGATGTAAAGTCTGATGGCTGAGATAATCTGCTTCCCAATTGTCTATACCTAGGAAATGAACTGCAGAAATTAGACAGGAGCTGGATTCCACCCAAGCATGTATCCGAGGTACTTCTTTCATAGTTTGGGGACTGTGAGTCCCACCCTGATGATTGACATATGCCACAGTTATGATATTGTCTGTCGGAAAACAAATGAATGGTTCTCTCTTCAACAGAGGCCAAACCTGAAGAGTCCTGAAAATAGCACAGAGTTCTAAAATATTGATTTGTAACCTCGCCTCTTGTGATTTCCAAACCCCTTGTGCTGTCAGAGATCCCCAGACAGCTCCCCAACCTGAAAGACTTGCATCTGTTGTGATCACAGTCCAGGGTGGACGAACAAAAGAGGCCCCTTGAACTATATAATGGTGATCTAACCACCAAGTCAGAGAGAGTCGAACATTGGGATTTAAGGATATAAATTGTGATATCTTTGTATAATCCCTGCACCATTGATTCAGCATACAGAGCTGGAGAGGTCTCATATGAAAACGAGCAAAGGGGATCGCATCCGATGCTGCAGTCATGAGACCTAAAACTTCCATGCACATAGCTACTGAAGGGAATGATTGAGACTGAAGGTTCCGACAAGCTGTAACCAATTTTAACCGTCTCTTGTCTGTTAGAGACAGAGTCATGGACACTGAATCTATCTGGAAATCTAAAAAGGTGACCATTGTCTGAGGAATCAAATAACTTTTTGGTAAATTGATCCTCCAACCATGTCTTTGAAGGAACAACACTAGTTGATTTGTGTGAGATTCTGCAGAATGTAAAGACTGAGCTAGTACCAAGATATTGTCCAAATAAGGAAACCCTGCAATACCCCGTTCTCTGATTACAGAGAGTAGGGCACCGAGAACCTTTGAAAAGATTCTTGGAGCTGTCGCTAGGCCAAATGAAAGAGCAAGAAATTGGTAATGTTTGTCTAGAAAAGAGAATCTCAGAAACTGATAATGGTCTGGATGAATCAGAATATGAAGATATGCATCCTGCAAGTCTATTGTGGACACATAATGCCCTTGCTGAACAAAAGGCAGAATATTCCTTATAGTCACCATTTTGAAAGTTGGCACTCTTACATAACGATTCAAAATTTTCAGATCCAGAACTGGCCTTAATGAATTTTTTTTCTTTGGGATAATGAATAGATTTGAATAAAACCCCAGGTGCTGTTCCTGAAATGGAACTGGTATGATTACCTCTGAAAGCTCCAGGTCTGAAACACACTTCAGGAAAGCCTGAGCCTTTACTGGATTTGCTGGGATGCGTGAGAGAAAAAATCTTCTCACAGGAGGTCTTACTCTGAATCCTATTCGGTACCCTTGAGAGACAATACTCTGAATCCATTGATTTTGGACAGAATCTGCCCAAATGTTTTGGAAGAATCTTAATCTGCCCCCTACCAGCTGAGCTAAAATGAGGGCCGCACCTTCATGCAGACTTGGGGGCTGGCTTTGGTTTTTTAAACTGTTTGAATTTACTCCAACTTGAAGAAGGTTTCCAATTGGAACCAGATTCTTTGCGGGAATGATTAGGTTTCTGTTCCTTATTTTGACGAAAGGAACGAAAATGGTTAGAAGCTTTAGATTTACCCTTAGGTCTTTTATCCTGAGGCAAAACTCCCTTCCCGCAAGTGACAGTTGAAATAATCGAATCCAACTGAGAACCAAATAACTTATTACCTTGGAAAGAAAGCGATAGTAATCTAGACTTAGATACCATGTTAGCATTCCAATATTTGAGCCACAAAGCTCTTCTAGCTAAAATAGCTAAAGACAAAGATTTAACATCAATTTTGATGATATCAAAAATGGCATTATAGATAAAATGATTAGCATGTTGAAGCAAGCGAACAATGCTAGACAAATCAGGATCAATTTCCTGTTTCCAACCAAAAAGTTGATGCAGCTGCAAAATCAGCCATAGAAATGGCAGGTCTGAGAAGATAGCCAGAATATAAATAAGCTTTCCTTAGATACGATTTAAGTTTACTATCTAAAGGGTCTTTAAAAGAAGTAATATCTTCCATAGGAATAGTAGTACGTTTAGCAAGAGTAGAAATAGCCGCATCAACTTGGGGGATCTTTTCCCAAAACTCCAATCTAACTGCTGGCAAAGGATACGATTTTTAAACCTTTAAGAAGGAATAAAAGAAGTACCAGGCCTATTCCATTCCTTAAAAATCATATCAGAAATAGCATCAGGAACTGGAAAAACCTCTGGAATAACCACAAAAAACATTTACTAGTTTTAATATCAAGAGGACTAGTTTCCTCAATATCCAATGTAATCAACAACTCTTTTAGCAATGAACGAATATACTCCATTTTAAATAAATAAGTAGATTTGTCAGTGTCAATATCTGAGGAAGGATCTTCTGAATCAGATAGATCCTCATCAGAGGAGGATAATTCAGTATGTTGTCGGTCATTTGAAATTTCATCAACTTTATGAGAAGTTTTAAAAGACCTTTTACGTTTATTAGAAGGCGGGATGGCAGACAAAGCCTTCTGAATCGCATCAGCAATAAAATCTTTTATATTCACAGGTATATCATGTACATTAGATGTTGAAGGAACAACAGGCATTGTACTATTACTGATGGACACATTCTCTGCATGTAAAAGCTTATCATGACAACTATTACATAACACAGCTGGAGATATAGGGGGGTAGTTATCAACGTGTCAAATTTACTGCCTTCGCCGGCCCAATACGCCCGCCTAAGCTCGCCTACCATCGCCGCCGCGGACCTGAAAAAATTTGCCTAAGTTATCAATAAATCTGTAAAAAAGCCACGCACCAAGTACGGGGCGATGAGCAGCAGACTGTGAGAGTTGTCACTCATCCGATCTCGCTGCTCTTCGGCTTTTTTACAGCTTTATTGCTAGCCTGTCACTAAGCACCCACACTATACTATACTGTTCTACTCCCTATACCAGTGCCCCCGGAGCCCCCCGTAACTCAAAGTTACTAACCCCTAAACCGCCGCTCCTAGACCCCGCCGCAACTCTTATAAATGTATTAACCCCTAAACTGCCGCTCCCGGACACCGCCGCAACCTACATTATACCTAGTAACCCCTATCCTGCCCCCCCTATACCGCCGCCCTCTATAATAAAGTTATTAACCCCTATCCTGCTGATCCCGCACCTCGCCACAACTAAATAAATAGTTTAACCCCTAAACCGCCACTCCCGAACCCTGCCGCAACCTATATTAAACTTATTAACCCCTAATCTGCCCCCCCTACACCGTCGCCACCTATAATACATTTATTAACCCCTATCCTGCCCCCCCTACACCACCGCCACTGTAATAAATTTATTAACCTCTAAACCTAAGTCTAACACTAACCCTAACACCCCCTAACTTAAATATTAATTAAATACATCTAAAGAATATTTCTATTATTAACTAAATTAATCCTATTTAAAACTAAATACTTAACTATAAAATAAACCCTAATATAGCTACAATATAAATAATAATTATATTGTAGCTATCTTAGGATTTATTTTTATCTTATAGGTAACTTTCAATTTATTTTAACTAGGTACAATAGCTATTAAATAGTTATTAACTGTTTAATAGCTACCTAGCTAAAATAAAGAGAAATTTACCTGTAAAATAAAAACTAACCTAAGTTACAATTACACCTAACACTACACCATCATTAAATAAATTATTCCTATTTAAAACTAAATACTTACCTGTAAAATAAACCCTAAGATAGCTACAATGTAATTAATAATTACATTGTAGCTATTTTAGGATTTATATTTATTTTACAGGTAACTTTGTATTTATTTTAGCTAGTTAGAATAGTTATTAAATAGTTATTAACTATTTAATAACTACCTAGCTAAAAGAAATACAAAATTACCTGTAAAATAAATCCTAACCTAAGTTACAATTAAACCTAACACTAGACTATCATTACATTAATTAAATAAATTAACTACAAATAACTACAATTAAATACAATTACATAAACTAACTAAAGTACAAAAAATAAAAAAAGCTAAGTTACAAAAATAAAAAAATACAAACATTTAAAAAATATTACAACAATTTTAAGCTAATTACACCTAATCTAAGCCCCCTAATAAAATCACAAAGCCCCCCAAAATAAAAAAAATCCCTACCCTATTCTACATTAAAAAAGTTCAAAGCTCTTATACCTTACCAGCCCTTAAAAGGGGCGTTTTGTGGGGCATGCCCCAAAGAAAACTGCTCTTTTGCCTGTAAAAGAAAAATACAACCCCCCAACATTAAAAGCCACCACCCACATACCCCTAATCTAACCCAAACCCCCCTTAAAATAACCTAACACTAATTCCCTGAAGATCATCCTACCTTGAGTCGTCTTCACTCAGCTTAGCCACCGATGGAACTGAAGAGGAGATCCGGAGCGGCGGAAGTGATCCTCCAAGGGGCGCTGAAGAAGTCTTCCATCCGATGAAGTGATCCTCCAGGCGGCGCTGAAGAAGTCTTCCATCCGGGCGATGTCATCTTCCAAGCGGCGCTGAAGAAGTCTTTCATCCGTGAGATGTCATCTTCCAAGCGGGGTCTTCAATCTTCTTTCTTCAGGATCCATCTTCATCCCACCGACGCGGAACATCCTTCTTCCCCGACGGACTACCGACGAATGAAGGCTCCTTTAAGGGACGTCATCCAAGATGGCGTCCCTTCAATTCCGATTGGCTGATAGGATTCTATCAGCCAATCGGAATTAAGGTAGGAAAAATCTGATTGGTTGATTGAATCAGCCAATCAGATTGAGCTCGCATTCTATTGGCTGATCGGAACAGCCAATAGAATGCGAGCTCAATCTGATTGGCTGATTGGATCAGCCAATCGGATTGAACTTGAATCTGATTGGCTGATTCAATCAGCCAGTCAGATTTTTCCTACCTTAATTCCGATTGGCTGATAGAATCCTATCAGCCAATCGGAATTGAAGGGACGCCATCTTGGATGACGTCCCTTAAAGGAGCCTTCATTCGTCGGTAGTCCGTCAGGAAAGAAGGATGTTCAGCGTCGGCGGAATGAAGATGGATCCTGAAGAAAGAAGATTGAAGACCCCGCTTGGAAGATGACATCGCCCGGATGAAAGACTTCTTCAGCGCCGCTTGGAAGATGACATCGCCCGGATGGAAGACTTCTTCAGCGCCGCCTGGAGGATCACTTCATCGGATGGAAGACTTCTTCAGCGCCCCTTGGAGGATCACTTCTGCCACTCCGGATCTCCTCTTCAGTTCCATCAGTGGCTCGGCTGAGTGAAGATGACTCAAGGTAGGATGATCTTCAGGGGATTAGTGTTAGGTTATTTTAAGGGGGGTTTGGGTTAGATTAGGGGTATGTGGGTGGTGGGTTTTAATGTTGGGGGGGGTTGTATTTTTCTTTTACAGGCAAAAGAGCAGTTTTCTTTGGGGCATGCCCCACAAAAGGCCCTTTTAAGGGCTGGTAAGGTAAAAGAGCTTTGAACTTTTTTAATGTAGAATAGGGTAGGGAATTTTTTTATTTTGGGGGGCTTTGTGATTTTATTAGGGGGCTTAGATTAGGTGTAATTAGCTTAAAATTGTTGAAATATTTTTTAAATGTTTGTAACTTAGCTTTTTTATTTTTTGTTCTTTAGTTAGTTTATGTAATTGTATTTAATTGTAGTTATTTGTAGTTAATTTATTTAATTAATGTAATGATAGTTTAGTGTTAGGTTTAATTGTAACTTAGGTTAGGATTTATTTTACAGGTAATTTTGTATTTCTTTTAGCTAGGTAGTTATTAAATAGTTAATAACTATTTAATAACTATTCTAACTAGCTAAAATAAATACAAAGTTACCTGTAAAATAAATATAAATTCTAAAATAGCTACAACGTAATTATTAATTACATTGTAGCTATCTTAAGGTTTATTTTACAGGTAAGTATTTAGTTTTAAATAGAAATAATTTATTAAAGTATAGTGTAGTGTTAGGTGTAATTGTAACTTAGGTTAGGATTTATTTTACAGGTAAATTTCAGTTTATTTTAGCTAGGTAAGCTATTAAATAGTTAGTAACTATTTAATAGCTATTGTACCTAGTTAAAATAAATTGAAAGTTGCATGTAAAATAAAAATAAATCCTAACATAGCTACAATATAATTATTATTTATATTGTAGCTATATTAGGGTTTATTTTAAATGAAAGTATTTAGTTTTAAATAGGATTAATTTAGTTAATAATAGAAATATTATTTAGATTTATTTAATTAATATTTAAGTTAGGGGGGTGTTAGGGTTAGTGTTAGACTTAGGTTTAGGGGTTAATACATTTATTACAGTGGCAGCGGTGTAGGGGGGGCAGATTAGGGGTTAATAAGTTTAATATAGGTTGCGGCGGGGTCCGGGAGCGGCGGTTTCGGGGTTAAACTATTTATTTAGTTGCAGCGAGGTCCGGGATCAGCAGGATAGGGGTTAATAACTTTATTATAGAGGGCGGTGGTATAGGGGGGGCAGGATAGGGGTTACTAGGCATAATGTAGGTTGCGGCGGTGTCTGGGAGCGGCGGTTTAGGGGTTAATACATTTATTATAGTTGCGGTGGGCTCCGGGAGCGGCGGTTTAGGGGGTAATAACTTTATTTAGTTGCGGCAGTGTAGGGGGGGACAGCTTAGGGGTGTTTAGACTCGGGGTACATGTTAGGGTGTTAGGTGCAGACATCTCCCATAGAAATCAATGGGATGTCAGGCAGCAGCGAACCTGTACTTTCGCTATGGTCAGACTCCCATTGATTCCTATGGGATCCGCCGCCTCCATGGCGGCGGATTGAAAACCAGGTACGCTGGGCCGGAAAAGTGCAGCGCGTACCTGCTAGTTTTTTGATAACTCCCAAAAGTAGTCAGATTGTGCCGCACTTGTGTGCGGAACATCTGGAGTGACGTAAGAATCGATCTGTGTCTGACTGAGTCCGGCGGATCGAATCTTATGTCCCTAAATTCTACTTTTGCCGGTCTCTAGCCTTTGATAACTAAGGCAAATCAGCCTCGCCACAAATACGCTGCGGAATTCCAGCGTATTTGAGGTTGACGGCTTGATAACTACCCCCCATAATCTCCACAAATTTACAACAGATGCACTTAGCTTTGGTAGAACTGTTATCAGGCAGCAGGGCTCCAACAGTGGTTTCTGAGACAGGATCAGATTGAGACATCTTGCAAATGTAAGAGAAAAAACAACATATAAAGCAAAATTATCAATTTCCTTATATGGCAGTTTCCGGAATGGGAAAAAAATGCAAACAGCATAGCCCTCTGACATGGAAAAGGCAAGAGGCATATAGGAATGGGGTTTAAAATAATTAAATTATTTGGCGCCAAGTATGACGCACACCGCAAACTGAAAACTTTTTGGCGCTAACAACATCCAGCAATGACACACTTGCGTCATTGTAGACGCAACCTTGTGCAAGGAACTCGGCGGCAACTAAGACGCCGGAAAGGACGAATTTGCGTCATTGGACGTACCTTTGCGCCAAAATAATTATTGCGCCAAGAATGACAAATAAACCTTGGCATTTTGCGCCCTCGCGAGCCTAATTTTGCCCGCAAAATTTAATGAAAAAGCAGTCAATTGAAAAAAGGCTATACCCCAGGAAAGAAAAATATTTTCCTAAATATGTTTTTTCCCAAATATGAAACTGATAGTCTCCAAAAGGAAATATACATAAACCTGACTCATGGCAAATACAAGTACAATACATTTATTTAGAACTTTATATTAATGCATAAAGTTCCAAACCATAGATGAGAGTGTCTTAAATAATGAAAACATACTCACCGAAAGACACCCATCCACATATAGCAGATAGCCAAACCAGCACTGAAACAGTTATCAGTAGAGGTAATGGAATATGAGAGTATATCGTCGATCTGAATAAGGGAGGTAGGAGATGAATCTCTACGACCTATAACAGAGAACCTATGAAATAGATCTCCCACAAGGATAACCATTGCATTCAATAGGTGATACTCCCTTCACATCCCTCTGACATTCACTGTACTCTAAGAGGAATCGGGCTTCAAAATGCTGAGAAGCGCATATCAACGTAGAAATCTTAGCACAAACTTACTTCACCACCTCCATATGAGGCAAAGTTTGTAAAACTGAATTGCGGGTGTGGTGAGGGGTGTATTTATAGGCATTTTGAGGTTTCAGGAACTTTGCCCCTCCTGGTAGGATTGTATATCCATACGTCACTAGCACATGGACTCTTGCCAATTACATGAAAGAAATATGATTCCTTGTCCCACATGATTGACACTCTAATGATCAATTCGTCAATCGCGGAATACGGGACTTCCGGTTTCAACTGAACTTAAATCTAAGCATTATGGGCGGCTTTCTGCCTTTGAAAAAGCCTGAATGGGTGAAATGCGTAAGAGCAGCATCAGAGGAAACTTTTTAATCTAATAATGTTGTGGCTTACCTATTGAGCCTACCCTTTGACGCATATTAGACGAAGCGCTATTAGCGCCACAGAGTGGGGCGCATATATGAGGTGTTAGTGGTTAAATCTCTGCTCCATTTCCATTACATATACGGGCATATATTTAACTGATTGTAGTGAGACTTCACTCATAATATTTTTCAAAATTATGCGCAAGTAATAGAGATAACGGAGCCATACGATATAGAGATAACTAATGGTACTCCAATCTCCTGAATGCATATCTGGCAATTCACAGTTATAATATACTATATCACGCAGGGACAGAATGGCAACATAGTTGCACTTGTAACAGCTTTACCTAATGTTCCTTGTGGGACCCTATGCGGTCAAAAATTTACTATAGTATAGATTGATTATATCAACTATAAGAGTGGCTATATAGACGCACTGTAATCACTAGGCAGTTGATATCTTTTGAGACCTAAGGCAACATAGTTGCAGTTACTATATAACAATCCTGTTTCTCGTTTTTTTGTGGGGCCCATTATGGCCATGAGGTTTTACAGAGTGTATACTGAACATACATGAAAGGTGGTTGATAGCCTATATAAGCTTCAACAGAAGGTTTAATATATACTGGGCTCAGTGGTAGGCTGACCATATTGCCGCTTTAAGAAGGGACACATATGAAAAATACATATGCCAGGGTTCTTATACAAAACATTTCTTTAAACAGTCCTGAAAACAGCTATAGCATATGTATTTTTCATATGTGTCCCTTTTTAAAGCGGCAATATAGTCACCCTACTCAGTGGGGACTGACCATAAGACAGCAATCACCCTATATGCTGCTTATATTAATAGATCGATAACCACACATGTAAAAACACAACATAACACAGATACTGTTGAACTAAATACAAAATACCATTTTATCATGATGTGCTTCTACACTTGATGTGCATATTACCATCACTATGATTAATATTGTGATGTGGATGTACTAAACATCACTTCATACATAGACACTTGGAACTGGAAACTATCCATCAGCCCCATTGTGATCTGCTACTCATTCCCATGTATAAGCCACCATTCAAATGTGTTATATTGTGTAACCACTAGGGAAAATATTCAAACCCACACTAATCACTCCATAGAATCCACCAGGTTACTTACTGATAATCTAGAGGGTAGAAGCTCTGATACTCACCAATAGATGTATGGTGATTTTGATGTTATACAAATAAAGGCACGATAACATAATTATCTTAAATCACCACATCCAATTCTGTATTAGGATCAGCCTCACATTGTTGTTTTTAAACCATTTGTGTGTGTTTTCGTTACTTTGTTTTAACTTATCATAATAAAAGCTATTTTTTAATTTTAAGACGGAAATTTCTTTGCATTTCAGTCTGGGCACAGAGTGCTATACATTTCATGGATCTCTCTATATCCACTATCTTTGTTTTCTCATTCAGTTTAATGCAAAGCACCATCCCACCTATCTGTTTATATACATATAGGATATAAAATAGCAGCAAATTTAAAATTAACATATTGCTACCACAATCACCAGTGGGGATTGTCTATTATAGTGCCATTGTTTACTTTGTGTCTGGATTAAAACTAAAACAGTCTTCCGTATAATTTGTGAGTTTACAGGGGGGCCGCTGTCAGGATTTCTATCTCTGATATATTTATAGCCAGATGTATGGTATATTTTGGATTTACTCAATACATTTTTTTCTTTAAAAAAGATTTACTTGAAGCACTGCATAAAATCTGGATGGCATATCTGGTTGTTTCTTGTTTGTGATATTTTGAGTATGTCAACAAATGAGTATGTCAAAAAAAAAAAAAAAATCTAAAATGTCTGTCTATAACCTTCACTTGAAGGACTGCCCTATTAAACAATAACTGCAGGAACACTTTAACAGGGATACCAAAATTAAGACCTCCAAGAATGAGCCCACTCATACAAGGCAGAACTTTGTGGTCAATTATGTAATTAGCATTCAAAGTTTTCAAGGACAGACTATAGGGCTAAAAGTATGTGGAGACCTAACCATCACACCAGAGTTACCCATTCAGCCAAAAGAGCATTTGTGAGGTCAGGCACTGATGCTGGATAAGAAGGTCTGGTGCAATAGGTGCTCCAATGAATCTCAAAGGTGTTCAACAGGGTTAAGACAGTGCTCTGTGCAGTCCACTCAAGTTCTTTCACATCAGACCTCGCTTTCTGCACAGGGGCACAGTCATGCTGGAATACTCCATTAGGCAGGTAATTGGAAAAGTCTAATATATAAAAACATGTAATGACTATTATACAGTATATATGCAGGAGCTCTTTATGTTTCTGTCTGTTCACAGTGGCTGGTAGCACCCCCCCCCCCATAATTTACCTATTCTATTTGTCAGACATCTAACCATTAGCACATATATGGTTGTTCAAAAGTTTGACACATGGGGTATCTTATTGCAGCAGAAATGGTAAGGTTCTTATGCCGCTTTACAGATTACTAGTTAGGCATCATCTTGGGTATTGTGTACAGTCCTAATGGCCATTTTTCCAGAATGATATAAACAAACTGGAATATATATTCCATATATACATATGGTATATGTTCTAAAAAACAAAACTTACCAGGAAAGGCTCAATGACCTAAATAGTTATAGCTTAGAAGAGAGAAGGGAAAGAGGTTATATAATAGTAACGTTTAAGTATATTAAGGGGCTTAGTAAAGTTAAAGCTGTGAGTAATTTTCATAAAAATGACAAATTCAAGAACAAGGGGTCATGATCTGAAGTTAAAGGGTTGTATGATCTGTAGTAATTTGTGGAAACACTTTTTTTGTTTACAGAAAAGGTGATTGATTCATGGAATAAACTTCCATTAGAGGTGGGGGACTTCAAGGATGCCTGGTCCTGGGATAAGCATGAGGCTATCCTAGATAGGTTTCCACTTTAAGGAAATTT
Source organism: Bombina bombina (assembly GCF_027579735.1). Taxonomy (NCBI): domain Eukaryota; kingdom Metazoa; phylum Chordata; class Amphibia; order Anura; family Bombinatoridae; genus Bombina; species Bombina bombina. The sequence continues at coordinate 131,270,847 of NC_069510.1, forward strand.
GGGGCAAACGTGTTGGGCCTTTGGTTCTCATCAGCCATCAAAATATGTTTCTATTTATTAGTAATTGTACAGGTAAAATATTATTATTGCTGTCAGTGGTGTGAATAAGATGGATAAACACCTGTATTACGTTTTGTTTAAGCAAACAAAAACAAAATATTACTGTAGGTAGAATTGCTAAAATAGGCTATTTACATATGAATTCCTGATTTTTGCTCTGCTGGTTATTGCTATGACATTTGTCCTTTGTGTATTAGAGGCCAAAGCTTTTGCCTTAATTTGTGTACCAATGTGTCTAAAGAGAATGCAATGTATGTTGTCTGATAAACACACGGCCAGAGTACTAGTTTTGCGTAATGAACGCCTCGGTACTAACTTGCAAGTTATTTCCACCATTCACCTCCCTATAGCGCTGCTATTACAGGTTTGCAAAAACCCAGCGTTTGCAGGCAATATGGCAGCGTTGAGCTCCATACCGCACACAAATACCAGCGCTGCTTTGAGCTGGTTTTACATACTCGTGCACAATTTCCCCATAGACATCAATGGGGAGAGCCGGGTAAAAAAAAGCCTAACACCTGCAATAAAGGAGCGTAAAGCTCCGTAACGCAGCCCCATTGATTCCTATGGGGAAAGAAAAGTTATGTTTACACCTAACACCCTAACATAAATCCTGAGTCTAAACACCCCTAATCTGCTGCCCCGACATCTGCCTACACTTATTAACCCCTAATCTGCCACCCCAACATCTGCCTACACGTATTAACCCCTAATCTGCCGCCCCCAATGTCGTCGCCACTATACTAAAGTTATTAACCCCTAAACCTAACCCTAAGTCTAACCCTAACACCACTAACTTTAACATAATTAAAATAAATCTAAATAAAAATTACAATTAATACCTAAATAATTCCTATTTAAAACTAAATACCTATAAAATAAATAGTTATATTGTAGATATCTTAGGTTTTATTTTTATTTCACAGCTAAGTTTGTATTTATTTTAACTAGGTAGACTAGTTAGTAAATAGTTATTAACTATTTACTAACTACCTAGTTAAAATAAATAGAAATTTACCTGTAAAAATAAAAACTAATTTGTCTTACACTAACACCTAACATTAAACTACAATTAAATCAATTACATTAATTAAATACAATTAACTAAATTACAAAACAATAAACACTAGATTACACAAAATAAAAAATAAATTATCAAATATTTAGACTAATTACACCTAATCTAATAGCCCTATCAAAATAAAAATCACCCCCAAAATAAAAAAAACCCTAGCCTAAACTAAACTGCCAATAGCCCTTAAAAGGGCCTTTTGCAGGGCATTGCCCCAAAGAAATCAGCTCTTTTACCTGTATAAAAATACAAACAACCCCCCAAGAGTAAAACCCACCACCCACACAACCAAACCCCCCAAATAAAATCCTATCTAAAAAACCTAAGTTCCCCATTGCCCTGAAAAGGGCATTTGGATGGGCATTGCCCTTAAAAGGGCATTTAGCTCTTTTCCATTGTCCAAAGTCCCTAATCTAAAAATAAAACCCACCCAATAAACCCTTAAAAAACCTAACACTAACCCCGAAGATCCACTTACAGTTTTTGAAGACCGGACATCCATCCTCATCAAGCCGGGAGAAGTCTTCATCCAAGCGGGTAGAAGTCCTCAATGAAGCCGGGAGAAGTCTTCATCCAAGCGGCAAGAAGTGGTCCTCCAGGCAGGCAGAAGTCTTCATCCAGACGGCATCTTCTATATTCATCCTTCCAACGCGGAGCGGCTCCATCTTCAAGACATCCAGCGCGGAGCATCCTCTTCTTTCGACGGCTACTGAAGAATGAAGTTTCCTTTAAGGGACGTCATCCAAGATGGCGTCCCTTAAATTCCGATTAGCTGATAGAATTCTATCTTTCCATTGGAATTAAAGTTGAAAAACATAATTTATGCTTACCTGATAAATTCCTTTCTCCTGTAGTGTAGTCAGTCCACGGATCATCCATTACTTATGGAATATATCTCTTCCTAACAGGAAACTGCAAGAGAATTACCCAGCAGAGCTGCTATATAGCTCCTCCCCTCACCTATCATACTCAGTCATTCGACCAAAGCAGACGAGAAAGGAGGAACCATAGGGTACAGTGGTGACTGGAGTTTAATTAAAATTTAGACCTGCCGTAAAAACAGGGCGGGCCGTGGACTGACTACACTACAGGAGAAAGGAATTTATCAGGTAAGCATAAATTATGTTTTCTCCTGTTAAGTGTAGTCAGTCCACGGATCATCCATTACTTATGGAATACCAATACCAAAGCTAAAGTACACGGATGAAGGGAGGGACAAGGCAGGAACATTAAACAGAAGGAACCACTGCCTGAAGTACCTTTCTCCCAAAAATAGCCTCCGACGAAGCAAAAGTGTCAAATTTGTAAAATTTTGAAAAAGTGTGAAGCGAAGACCAAGTCGCAGCCTTGCAAATCTGTTCAACAGAGGCCTCATTTTTAAAGGCCCAGGTGGAAGCCACAGCTCTAGTAGAATGAGCTGTAATCTTTTCAGGAGGCTGCTGTCCAGCAGTCTCATAGGCTAAGCGTATTATGCTACGAAGCCAAAAAGAGAGAGAGGTAGCCGAAGCCTTTTGACCTCTCCTCTGTCCAGAGTAAACGACAAACAGGGAAGAAGTTTGACGAAAATCCTTAGTTGCCTGCAAATAGAATTTCAGGGCACGGACTACGTCCAGATTATGCAAAAGTCGTTCCTTCTTTGAAGAAGGGTTAGGACACAGAGATGGAACAACAATCTCTTGATTGATATTCCTGTTAGTAACTACCTTAGGTAAGAACCCAGGTTTAGTACACAGGACTACCTTGTCTGAATGAAAAATCAGATAAGGAGAATCACAATGTAAGGCAGATAACTCAGAGACTCTTCGAGCCGAGGAAATAGCCATCAAAAACAGAACTTTCCAAGATAACAGCTTGATATCAATGGAATGAAGGGGTTCAAATGGAACGCCTTGAAGAACATTAAAGGGACAGTATACTGTAAAATAGTTTTTCCCTTAATGTGTTTACAATTGCTTTTTTTACCAACTGCAGAGTAAAAAATGAATGAAAATTAGCTTTTTAAGGCTTATTTGTGTATATTAAAGCTCTGATTTTGTGTTTTGAAGCCACAACCTAATAAAATGGGTTGAGCTTGTAGGTATAATCAGATCTCATTACTGTATCACATTGTGCACATATACCTGCTTCTTTATCTTATATCTGTCCTTAAAACAATCACCAGTACTTTGAGAGAACAATGGAAAATCAACATTGTATTACCTTATCTCTGCTATATCCGACTGGGAGTGTAATTTCTTCTGCTGGCTGTGCTTACAAATCTTATCTATAGCTGGTACGCGCGGCCACAAACTTTCAGAATAGGTGGGGATACCACATGCTAAATTAACAATTTCAAATGCCAATATAAGGGTAAAGGAGCTACTTGTAAACAATTTAATACACTCCAGCAGGTAAAGTGGATCATTGGGAACAAATTAAAGGGGAGAAAATTTTTGAGTAAACTGTCCCTTTAAGAACTAAGTTTAAGCTCCACGGCGGAGCAACAGACTTAAACACAGGCTTAATCCTAGTTAAAGCCTGACAGAAAGCCTGAACGTCTGGAACTTCAGCCAGACGTTTGTGTAGAAGAATAGACAGAGCAGAAATCTGTCCCTTTAACGAACTAGTAGATAAGCCCTTTTCTAAACCCTCTTGTAGAAAGGACAATATCCTAGGAATCCTAACCTTACTCCATGAGTAACTCTTGGATTCGCACTAATGTAAATATTTACGCCATATCTTATGGTAAATTTTTCTGGTAACAGGCTTCCTAGCCTGTATTAAGGTATCAATAACCGAGTCCGAGAAGCCACGCTTTGATAGAATCAAGCGTTCAATCTCCATGCAGTCAGCCTCAGAGAAATTAGATTTGGATGTTTGAAAGGACCCTGAATTAGAAGGTCCTGTCTCAGAGGCAGAGACCACAGTGGACAGGACGACATGTCCACTAGGTCTGCATACCAGGTCCTGCGTGGCCACGCAGGCGCTATCAGAATCACCAAAGCTCTCTCCTGTTTGATCTTGGCAATCAAACGAGGAAGCATCGGGAATGGTGGAAACACATAAGCCATGTTGAAGACCCAAGGGGCTGTCAGAGCATCTATCAGCACCGCTCCCGGGTCCCTGGACCTGGATCCGTAACAAGGAAGCTTGGCGTTCTGACGAGACGCCATGAGATCCAGATCTGGTTTGCCCCAACGACGAATCAGTTGAGCAAAGACCTCCGGATGAAGCTCCCACTCCCCCGGATGAAAAAGATGACTTAGAAAATCCGCCTCCCAGTTCTCCACGCCTGGGATGTAGATCGCTGACAGGTGGCAAGAGTGAGACTCTGCCCAGTGAATTATCTTTGAGACTTCCAACATCGCTAGGGAACTTCTGGTTCCCCCTTGATGGTTGATGTAAGCCACAGTCGTGATGTTGTCCGACTGAAATCTGATGAACCTCAGAGTTGCTAACTGAGGCCAAGCTAGGAGAGCATTGAATATTGCTCTTAACTCCAGAATATTTATTGGGAGGAGTTTCTCCTCCTGAGTCCATAATCCCTGAGCTTTCAGGGAATTCCAGACTGCTCCCCAGCCTAGAAGGCTGGCGTCTGTTGTTACAATCGTCCAATCTGACCTGCGAAAGGTCATCCCCTTGGACAGATGTGGCCGAGAAAGCCACCATAGAAGAGAATCTCTGGTCTCTTGATCCAGATTTAGTAGGGGGGACAAATCTGAGTAATCCCCGCTCCACTGACTTAGCATGCACAATTGCAGCGGTCTGAGATGCAGGCGCGCAAATGGTACTATGTCCATTGCCGCTACCATTAAGCCGATTACTTCCATGCACTGAGCTACTGACGGGTGTGGAATGGAGTGAAGGACACGGCAAGCATTTAGAAGTTTTAATAACCTGGCCTCTGTCAGGTAAATTTTCATCTCTACAGAATCTATAAGAGTCCCTAGAAAGGGAACTCTTGTAAGTGGTAATAGAGAACTCTTTTCCACGTTCACCTTCCACCCATGCGACCTCAGAAATGCCAGAACTATCTCTGTATGAGACTTGGCAGTTTGAAAACTTGACGCTTGTATCAGAATGTCGTCTAGGTACGGAGTCACCGCTATGCCTCGCGGTCTTAGTACCGCCAGAAGTGATCCTAGAATTTTTGTAAAGATTCTTGGAGCCGTAGCTAATCCGAAGGGAAGAGCTACAAACTGGTAATGCCTGTCTAGGAAGGCAAATCTCAGATACTGGTAATGGTCCTTGTGAATCGGTATGTGAAGGTAGGCATCCTTTAGATCCACTGTGGTCATGTACTGACCCTCTTGGATCATGGGAAGGATGGTTCGAATAGTTTCCATTTTGAATGATGGAACTCTTAGAAATTTGTTTAGGATTTTTAAGTCCAAGATTGGCCTGAAGGTTCCCTCTTTCTTGGGAACCACAAATAGGTTTGAATAGAATCCCTGCCCGTGTTCCGTCCGCGGAACTGGGTGGATTACCCCCATTAGTAAGAGGTCTTGTACACAGCGTAGAAACGCCTCTTTCTTTATTTGGTTTGCTGATAACCTTGAAAGATGAAATCTCCCCCGTGGAGGAGAAGTTTTGAAGTCCAGGAGATATCCCTGAGATATGATCTCCAACGCCCAGGGATCCTGGACATCTCTTGCCCAAGCCTGGGCGAAGAGAGAAAGTCTGCCCCCCACTAGATCCGTTTCCGGATAGGGGGCCCTCTCTTCATGCTGTTTTGGGGGCAGCAGCAGGTTTCTTGGCCTGCTTGCCCCTGTTCCAGGACTGGTTAACTTTCCAGCCCTGTCTGTAACGAGCAACAGCTCCTTCCTGTTTTGGAGCGGAGGAAGTTGATGCTGCTCCTGTCTTGAAGTTACGAAAGGCACGAAAATTAGACTGTTTGGCCTTTGATTTGGCCCTGTCCTGAGGTAGAGCATGGCCCTTACCTCCCGTAATGTCAGCAATAATTTCTTTCAAGCCGGGCCCGAATAAGGTCTGCCCTTTGAAAGGAATATTAAGCAATTTAGAAGTCACGTCAGCTGACCAGGATTTAAGCCATAGCGCTCTGCGCGCTTGGATGGCGAATCCGGAGTTCTTAGCCGTAAGTTTGGTTAAATGCACAACGGCATCAGAAACAAATGCGTTAGCTAGCTTAAGTGTCTTAAGCTTGTTGATTATTTCATCCAATGGAGCTGAGCGAATGGCCTTTTCCAGAGACTCAAACCAGAATGCTGCCGCAGCAGTGACAGGCGCAATGCATGCGAGGGGCTGTAAAATAAAACCTTGTTGAACAAACATTTTCTTAAGGTAACCCTCTAATTTTTTATCCATTGGATCTGAAAAGGCACAACTATCCTCCACCGGGATAGTGGTACGCTTAGCTAAAGTAGAAACTGCTCCCTCCACCTTAGGGACCGTCTGCCATAAGTCTTGTGTGGTGCTGTCAATAGGAAACATTTTCCTAAATATGGGAGGAGGGGTAAAAGGCACACCCGGTCTATCCCACTCCTTGCTAATAATCTCTGTAAGCCTTTTTGGTATAGGAAATACGTCAGTACACACCGGTACCGCATATTATCTATCCAACCTACATAATTTCTCTGGAATTGCAACCGTGTTACAATCATTCAGAGCCGCTAATACCTCCCCTAGCAATGTGCGGAGGTTCTCTAGCTTCAATTTAAAATTGGAAATCTCTGAATCCAGTCTCCCTGGATCAGATTCGTCACCCACAGAATGAAGCTCTCCGTCCTCACGTTCTGCAAACTGTGACGCAGTATCTGACATGGCTCTCATCTCATCCGCGCGCTCTATCCTTAACCCAGAGCTATCGCGCTTGCCTCTTAATTCTGGCAACTTAGATAATACTTCTGTCATAACAGTAGCCATGTCTTGCAAAGTGATTTGTAAGGGCCTCCCTGATGTACTTCAATCACGCACCTCCTGAGCGGGAGGCGAAGGTACTGACACGTGAGGAGAGTTAGTCGGCATAACTTCCCCCTCGTCGTCTGGTGATAATTTCTTTACATGTAAAGATTGACTTTTATTTAAAGTAGCATCAATGCAATTAGTACACAAATTTCTATTGGGCTCCACATTGGCCTTTAAACATAGTGAACAAAGAGATTCATCTGAGTCAGACATGTTTAAACAAACTAGCAATGAGACTAGCAAACTTTGAAATACTTTTTGAAAATTAATTTACAAGCAATATAAAAAACGTTACTGTACCTTTAAGAAGCACAGAAAAACTGACACAGTTGAAATAACAATGACCAAAATAGTTATAGCAACCAAATTTTCACAGTAAATGTATTAAGTTAGCAAAGGATTGCACCCACCAGCAAATGGATGATTAACCCCTTAGTACCCAAAAACGGATAACAATTATATAATTAACGTTTTTCTCACAGTCAAATACACTGTCACAGGACTGCTGTGCCTGATTACCTCCCTCAAAATGGATTTTGAAGACCCCTGAGCTCCCTAGAGACGATCTGGATCATGGAGGATGAAGTAGACAGATTGTGACTGAATTTTTACTGCGCAAAAAAGCGCTAAAATAGGCCCCTCCCACTCATATTACAACAGTGGGGAAGCTCAGAAACTGTTTCTATGCAGAAAACAAAAACGGCCATGTGGTAAAAATCATGCCCTAATAAGTTTTATCACCAAGTACCTCACAAAAACGATTAACAAGCCAGTAAACGTTTTAAACATACATTTGAAAGTTATGTATTATTATTAATAAGCCTGCTACCAGTCGTTTTTACTGCAGTTAAGGCTCATACATTATTTCAGTATTAACAGCATTTTCAGAGTCAATTCCATTCCTTAGAAAAATACATTCAGTGTACACACACACACACATCAGCCTGATACCAGTCGCTATCACTGCATTTAAGGCTGAACTTACTTTACAATGGTATCAGCAGTATTTTCTCAGTCAATTCCATTCCTCAGAAAATAAATTACTGCACATACCTCATTTGTTGCAGGGGAGCCCTGCATGCTATTCCCCTTCTCTGAAGTTACCTCACTCCTCAGATGAGAAACAGCCAGTGGATCTTAGTTACGTCTGCTAAGACCATAGAAAAAAACCCAGGCAGATTCTTCTTCTAATGCTGCCTGAGAATAAACAGCACACTCTGGTGCCATTTAAAAATAACAAACTTTTGATTGTAGAAATAAACTAAGTTAAAAAACACCACAGATCTCTCACAGCTTCCTTTTTAGTTAGGCTGCAAGAGAATGACTGAGTATGATAGGTGAGGGGAGGAGCTATATAGCAGCTCTGCTGGGTAATTCTCTTGCAGTTTCCTGTTAGGAAGAGATATATTCCATAAGTAATGGATGATCCGTGGACTGACTACACTTAACAGGAGAAAAATCCTATTGGCTGAAAACTTCTTTCGTTTCATTGAGGACTTCTGCCCGCTTGGATGAAGACTTCTTCCGGCTTGATGAGGATGGATGTCTGGTCTTCAAAAACTGTAAGTGGATCTTCGGGGGTTAGTGTTAGGTTTTTTTAAGGGTTTATTGGGTGGGTTTTATTTTTAGATTAGGGACTTTGGGCAATGGAAAAGAGCTAAATGCCCTTTTACGGGCAATGCAAAGACGAGAAAGGAGAAACTATAGGGTGCAGTGGTGACTGGAGTTATAATTTAAAATTTAGAACCTGCCTCAAAAAGACAGGGTGGGCCGTGGACTGAACACACTACAAGAGAAATTAATTTATCAGGTAAGCATAAATTATGTTTTCTCTTGTTAAGTGTGTTCAGTCCACGGGTCATCCATTACTTATGGGATACCAATACCAAAGCTAAAGTACACGGATGATGGGAGGGACAAGGCAGGAACATTAAACAGAAGGAACCACTGCCTGTAGAACCTTTCTCCCAAAAACAGCCTCCGAAGAAGCAAAAGTGTCAAATTTGTAAAATTTGGAAAAAGTATGAAGTGAAGACCAAGTTGCAGCCTTGCAAATCTGTTCAACAGAGGCCTCATTCTTAAAGGCCCAGGTGGAAGCCAAAGCTCTAGTGGAATGAGCTGTATTTTTTTCAGGAGGCTGCTGTCCAGCAGTCTCGTAGGCTAAGCGAATTATGCTACGAAGCCAAAAAGAGAGAGAGCCGAAGCCTTTTGACCTCTCCTCTGTCCAGAGTAAACGACAAACAGAGAAGAAGTTTTTCGAAAATCTTTAGTTGCCTGTAAGTAGAACTTCAGGGCACGGACCACGTCTAGATTATGCAAAAGACGTTCCTTCTTTGAAGAAGGATTAGGACATAATGATGGAACAACAATCTCTTGATTGATATTCCTGTTAGAAACCACCTTAGGTAAAAACCCAGGTTTAGTACGCAGGACTACCTTGTCTGAATGAAAGATCAGATAAGGAGAATCACAATGTAAGGCAGATAACTCAGAGACTCTTCGAGCCGAGGAAATAGCCATCAAAAACAGAACTTTCCAAGATAAAAGCTTAATATCAATGGAATGAAGGGGTTCAAACGGAACACCCTGAAGAACTTTAAGAACCAAGTTTAAGCTCCACGGAGGAGCAACAGCTTTAAACACAGGCTTAATCCTAGCCAAAGCCTGACAAAAAGCCTGGACATCTGGATTCTCTGCCAGACGCTTGTGTAACAGAATAGACAGAGCAGAAATCTGTCCCTTTAGTGAACTAGCGGATAAGCCCTTTTCTAAACCCTCTTGTAGAAAAGACAATATCCTAGGAATCCTAACCTTACTCCATGAGTAACTCTTGGATTCACACCAATATAAATATTTACGCCATATCTTGTGGTAAATTTTTCTGGTAACAGGTTTCCGAGCCTGTATTAATGTATCAATAACCGAATCCGAAAACCCACGCTTTGATAGAATCAAGCGTTCAATTTCCAAGCAGTCAGCCTCAGAGAAATTAGGTTTGGATGGTTGAAAGGACCCTGAATTAGAAGGTCCTGCCTCAGGGGTAGAGACCATGGTGGACAGGACGACATGTCCACTAGGTCTGCATACCAGGTCCTGCGTGGCCACGCAGGCGCTATCAGAATCACCGATGCTCTCTCCTGTTTGATCCTGGCAATCAGTCGAGGTAGCAACGGAAAAGGTGGAAACACATAAGCTATGTTGAAAACCCAAGGGGCTGCTAGTGCATCTACCAGCACCGCTCCCGGGTCCCTGGACCTGGATCCGTAACAAGGAAGTTTGGCGTTCTGGCGAGATGCCATGAGATCCAGATCTGGTTTGCCCCAACGACGAATCAGTTGAGCAAATACCTCCGGGTGATGTTCCCACTCCCCCGGATGAAAAGTCTGGCGACTTAGAAAATCCGCCTCCCAGTTCTCCACGCTTGGGATGTAGATCGCTGACAGGTGGCAAGAGTGAGACTCTGCCCAGCGAATTATCTTCGATACTTCCGACATCGCTAGGGAACTCCTGGTTCCCCCTTGATGATTGATGTAAGCCACAGTCGTGATATTGTCCAACTGAAATCTGATGAACCTCAGTGTTGCTAACTGAGGCCAAGCTAGAAGAGCATTGAATATTGCTCTTAATTCTAGAATGTTTATTGGGAGGAGTTTCTCCTCCTGAGTCCACGATCCCTGAGCCTTCAGGGAGTTCCAGACTGCTCCCCAGCCTAGTAGGCTGGCATCTGTTGTTACAATCGTCCAATCTGGTCTGCGAAAAGTCATTCCTTTGGACAGATGAACCCGTGACAACCACCAGAGAAGAGAATCTCTGGTCTCCTGGTCCAGATTTAGCAAAGGGGACAGATCTGAGTAATCCCCGTTCCATTGACTTAGCATGCATAGTTGCAGCGGTCTGAGATGTAGGCGCGCAAATGGCACTATGTCCATTGCCGCGACCATTAAGCCGATTACTTCCATGCACTGAGCTACTGATGGGCTTGGAATGGAGTGAAGGACATGGCAAGCATTGAGAATCTTTGATAACCTGGACTCCGTCAGGTAAATTTTCATCTCTACAGAATCTATAAGAGTCCCTAGAAAAGGGACCCTTGTGAGTGGTAACAGAGAACTCTTTTCCACGTTCACTTTCCACCCATGCGACCTCAGAAATGCTAGAACTATCTCTGTATGAGACTTTGCATTTTGAAAACTTGACGCTTGTATCAGAATGTCGTCTAGGTACGGAGCCACCGCTATGCCTCGTGGTCTTAGTACCGCCAGAAGTGAGCCCAGAACCTTTGTAAAAATTCTCGAGGCCGTAGCTAACTCGAAGGGAAGAGCTACAAACTGGTAATGCCTGTCTAGAAAGGCAAACCTTAGGTACCGATAATGATCTTTGTGAATCGGTATGTGAAGGTAGGCATCCTTTAAGTCCACTGTGGTCATATATTGACCCTCTTGGATCATGGGTAGGATGGTCCGAATGGTTTCCATCTTGAACGATGGAACCCTTAGGAACTTGTTTAAGATTTTTAAGTCTAAGATTGGTCTGAAGGTTCCCTCTTTTTTGGGAACCACAAACAGATTTGAATAAAGCCCTTGCCCCTGTTCCGTTCGCGGAACTGGGTGGATCACTCCCATCACCAAGAGGTCTTGTACACATTGTAGAAATGCCTCAATCTCACGCACCTCCCGAGCGGGAGACGAAGGTACTGACACGTGAGGAGAGTTAGACGGCATAACTTCCCCCTCGTTGTCTGGTGATAATTTCTTTATCGGTACAGATTGACTTTTATTCAAAGTAATATCAATACAATTGGTACACATATTTCTATTGGGCTCCACATCGGCTTTTAAACATAATGAACAAGCAGATTCCTCTGTATCAGACATGTTTAAACAGACTAGCAATGAAGCTAGCAAGCTTGGAAATTACTTTCAATAAGTTTACAAGCAATATAAAAAACGCTGCAGCGCTTTTAAAAAACACAGTTGAATAACAAAGAACTAATTCAGTTATAGTCAACAATTCTTTAAATGTATTAATTAGCAGAGGATTGCACCCATTAGCAAAAGGATGATTAACCCCTCAGTACCCAAAAACGGATATCAAATTAAGATTTAACGCTTTTATCACAGTCAAACACACTGTCACAGGTCTGCTGTGACTGATTACCTCCCTCAAAAACGAATTTTGAAGACCCCTGAGCTCTCTAGAGACGTCCTGGATCAAGGAGGAAGAAGCAGGAAGACTGTGCTAGAATTTTAACTGCGCAACAAGGTGCTAAAAAAGGTCCCTCCCACTCCTATTACAACAGTGGGAGACCTGATATAACGGTTTCTATGCAGAAATATACGTTAGCCGTGTGGAAAAAAATCATGCCGAAAAAGATTTATCACCAAAGTACCTCACAAAACGATTAACATGCCAGTAAACGTTTTAAAAAACAACATTTCAGATGCTGTGTAAAGTTATTACTAAGCCTGCTACCAGTCGCTTCTACTGCAGTTAAGGCTCACACATTATATCAGTATTAACAGTATTTTTTCAGTCAAATTCTAGTCCCTAGAAAATAACTCTACTGTGCATACATTTATCAGCCTGATACCAGTCACTACTACTGCATTTAAGGCTGTACTTACATCATACGGGTAACAGCAGTGTTTTCTTAGTCAATTCCATTCCCAGAAAATATTGTACTGCACATACCTCATTTGCGGGAGACCCCGCATGCTATTCCCCTTTTCTGAAGTTACCCCACTCCTCAGAATGTCGAGAACAGCCAGTGGATCTTAGTTACGCCTGCTAAGATCATAGAAAACGCAGGCAGTTTCTTCTTCCAAATACTGCCTGAGATAGAAAAACAGCACACTCCGGTGCCATTTAAAATAACAAACTTTTGATTGAAGAATAATTAAGTAAAAACTCCAGCTCCTCTCGCGACCTCCTTCTTTGTTGAGGGTTGCAAGAGAATGACTGGATATGACATGTGAGGGGAGGAGCTATATAGCAGCTCTGCTTGGGTGATCCTCTTGCAACTTCCTGTTGGGAAGGAGAATATATCCCATAAGTAATGGATGACCCGTGGACTGAACACACTTAACAAGAGAAAGCAGCGTTATGAGGCTTTTCACTCATAACGCAAAACTCGTAATCTAGCCGACAGTAAGGAATGGTACCATACATCTGGGGAAAACAGTTCAAGGGGTATATGTTCAGTGTATCTGCAGTGAATGAGTGGTATGTGTGTCAATCTCTGAGGGTAAGGAATGGCACCATATGTCTGATGTATCGGCAGTGAATGAAGGGTATGTGCAGCTGATGTATGACCAGATAGCTATGTGTGTCAATCTCTGAGGGTAAGGAATTGCACCATATGCCTGATGTATCGACAGTGAATGAAGGGTATGTGCATCTGATGTATGACCAGATAGCTATGTGTGTCAGTCTATGAGGGTAAGAAATGGCACCATATGCCTGATGTATCGACAGTGAATGAAGGGTATGTGCATCTGTTGTTTGACCAGATAGGAAGAGTATGTGTCAGATGTATTTGCAGTGACTGAGAGCTATGTGAGTCAATCTCTGAGTAAGGAATGTCACCAAACATCTGATGAAAATAGTGCAAGAGGTATGTATGAAAAATGTACATTAAATGAGAGTGTTGTGCATTTGATGTATCAGCAGGGGTATATGTAAGATGTATGTGCAAAGAATGAAAGCATGTGTTTTAAAAAATGACGAATGAACAAAGATTAAAAGGTATTTTTTAGATGCATCTGACACCCACATGTCTTTACTAGGTTTGGTACCACATTTTCAATATTTCTGCAAGTATGTTATGTATCTCAATTGAAACAGTGGTATGTGTGTTTAATGTTTACAAAAAAAAAATAGGTATTGCATTGAATGAGACGTATGTGCGTCAGATAAATGAAAAGAGCTATGATACGTGTCAGATGTAGTTGCAGTGAATAGCAGGTATGTGTGTCTGATGTATTAACAGTGAAAAGCAGGTATGTGCGTCTGATGTATTTGCAGTGAATAGCAGATATGTCTGTCTGATATATTTGCAGTGAATAGCAGGTATGTGCGTCTGATGTATTTGCAGTGAATAGAAGGAATGTGCGCCTGATGTATTTGCAGTGAATAGCAGGTATGTGCGTCTGATGTATTTGCAGTAAATAGCAGGTATGTGCGTCTGATGTATTTGCAGTGAATAGCAGGTATATGCGTCTGATGTATTTGCAGTGAATAGCAGGTATATGCGTCTGATTTATTTGCAGTGAATAGCAGGTATGTGTGTCTGATATATTTGCAGTGAATATCAGGTATGTGTGTCTGATATATTTACAGTTAATATCAGGTATGTGTGTCTGATAAATTTGCAGTGAATAGCAGGTATGTATGTCTGATGTATTTGCAGAGAACAGCAGGTATGTATGTCTGATGTATTTGCAGTGAATAGTAGGTATGTGTGTCGGATGTATTTGCAGTAAATAGCAGGTATGCATGTCTGATGTATTTGCAGTGAATATCAGGTATGTGTGTCTGATATATTTGCAGTGAATAATAGGTATGTATGTCTGATATATTTGCAGTGAATAGTAGGTATGTATGTCTGATATATTTGCAGTGAATAGTAGGTATGTATGTCAGATGTATTTGCAGTGAATAGTAGGTATGTATGTCTGATATATTTGCAGTGAATAGTAGGTATGTGTGTCTGATATATTTGCAGTGAATATCTGTCTAATGTATTTGCAGTGAATAGCAGGTATGTGCGTCTGATGTATTTGCAGTGAATAGCAGGTATGTATTTGCAGTGAATAGCAGGTATGTATGTCTGATGTATTTGCAGTGAATAGCAGGTATGTATGTCTGATGTATTTGCAGTGAATAGTAGGTATGTATGTCTGATATATTTGCAGTAAATAGTAGGTATGTATGTCTGATGTATTTGCAGTGAATAGCAGGTATGTGTGTCTGATGTATTTGCAGTAAATAGCAGGTATGTACGTCTGATGTATTTGCAGTAAATAGCAGGTATGTATGTCTGATGTATTTGCAGTGAATAGCAGGTATGTGTGTCTGATGTATTTGCAGTGAATAGCAGGTATGTGTGTCTGATGTATTTGCAGTGAATAGCAGGTATGTGAGTCTGATATATTTGCAGTGAATAGCAGGTATGTATGTCTGATGTATTTGCAGTGAATAGCAGGTATGTGTGTCTGATGTATTTGCAGCAAATAGCAGGTATGTGTGTCTGATGTATTTGCAGTGAATAGCAGGTATGTATGTCTGATGTATTTGCAGTGAATAGCAGGTATGTATGTCTGATGTATTTGCAGTGAATAGCAGGTATGTATGTCTGATGTATTTGCAGTGAATAGTAGGTATGTATGTCTGATGTATTTGCAGTGAATAGCAGGTATGTGTGTCTGATGTATTTGCAGTGAATAGCAGGTATGTATGTCTGATGTATTTGCAGTAAATAGCAGGTATGTGTCTGATGTATTTGCAGTGAATAGCAGGTATGTATGTCTGATGTATTTGCAGTAAATAGCAGGTATGTATGTCTGATATATTTGCAGCAAATAGCAGGTATGTATGTCTGATGTATTTGCAGTGAATAGCAGGTATGTGTGTCTGATGTATTTGCAGTAAATAGCAGGTATGTATGTCTGATGTATTTGCAGCAAATAGCAGGTATGTATGTCTGATATATTTGCAGTAAATAGCAGGTATGTATGTCTGATGTATTTGCAGTGAATAGCAGGTATGTGTGTCTGATGTATTTGCAGTAAATAGCAGGTATGTATGTCTGATGTATTTGCAGTGAATAGCAGATATGTGTGTCTGATGTATTTGCAGTAAATAGCAGGTATGTGTGTCTGATGTATTTGCAGTAAATAGCAGGTATGTGTGTCTGATGTATTTGCAGTAAATAGCAGGTATGTATGTCTGATGTATTTGCAGTAAATAGCAGGTATGTATGTCTGATGTATTTGCAGTAAATAGCAGGTATGTATGTCTGATGTATTTGCAGTAAATAGCAGGTATGTGTGTCTGATGTATTTGCAGCAAATAGCAGGTATGTGTGTCTGATGTATTTGCAGTAAATAGCAGGTATGTACGTCTGATGTATTTGCAGTAAATAGCAGGTATGTACGTCTGATGTATTTGCAGTAAATAGCAGGTATGTACGTCTGATGTATTTGCAGTAAATAGCAGGTATGTGTGTCTGATGTATTTGCAGTAAATAGCAGGTATGTATGTCTGATGTATTTGCAGTGAATAGCAGATATGTGTGTCTGATGTATTTGCAGTAAATAGCAGGTATGTGTGTCTGATGTATTTGCAGTAAATAGCAGGTATGTGTGTCTGATGTATTTGCAGCAAATAGCAGGTATGTGTGTCTGATGTATTTGCAGTAAATAGCAGGTATGTACGTCTGATGTATTTGCAGTGAATAGCAGGTATGTGTGTCTGATGTATTTGCAGTAAATAGCAGGTATGTGTGTCTGATGTATTTGCAGCAAATAGCAGGTATGTATGTCTGATGTATTTGCAGTGAATAGCAGGTATGTGTGTCTGATGTATTTGCAGCAAATAGCAGGTATGTATGTCTGATGTATTTGCAGTGAATAGCAGGTATGTATGTCTGATGTATTTGCAGTGAATAGCAGGTATGTGTTTCTGATGTATTTGCAGCAAATAGCAGGTATGTGTGTGATGTATTTGCAGCAAATAGCAGGTATGTATGTCTGATGTATTTGCAGTGAATAGCAGGTATGTGTGTCTGATGTATTTGCAGTAAATAGCAGGTATGTATGTCTGATGTATTTGCAGTGAATAGCAGGTATGTGTGTCTAATGTATTTGCAGTAAATAGCAGGTATGTGTATCTAAAGTGTGAAGAGAAAACATGATGTATGTGTCTCATGTACTGTATCTAAAGTGCATACTGAAGAATGAGGTATAGCTCTTTGAACAGTGAATGTGATGTATGTGTGACAAATATACATAATGAAAGGAGCAGACAATGAGATGCATGCTCTTTAATCCGCATGAATAGTGAATGGTGTGTTTCTGATGTGTAAGCAGAGAATGCTGTATGCCTGTGCATACAAATGTATCATATAAATGTTTTATTAACAAATACCCAGTAGATTGTGAGCTTTTTAACATTGCATGTTCAAAGCTTGCTTCAAAATCCAGAGTAAGTCCAGCAGTCAAAGAGTTAGCATTCCCTTTACAGTGCTCTATTTCCCAACTGCCTGCACTCAGTAAAAAGCTGCATACATTGCTGGCAGTGGATAGGAATAAAGTAAAGAGACTTGCTGACTTTTCAAGCCTGTCTGGCATTGAAACCTCTACCTTGATGAGTCAAGGAGGTGGTAGTCTCTGAATTGAGTCTGACAGAAGCTCTGGGAGAGCAGAGCCCCTTTCCTCTCTTTCAACAGTGCTTGCTGAGGGCAAGCGGCCAATTCTCATTACAGCTTCTGCTAGGCTCTTAGCAAACTGCTACCTGCATCAATGCATCTTCCTAGGAATACTAAGGCAGCCGCTGGCAATGCTCTGGCAGAGACACTCTGCTGCAAGGCACAAAGGGTGACTTACAGTCATTGTGCCACCACCATGAAGGGCAGGACAAGGGGACTGCCAGCCTCTGCCCAAAAGCACCATTTAGGGTCTATCCTTCACTATTCATTTTCAGCTTAATATCTCTGCCAGCCAATCTGCACATCTGTCTGTGAGTTCAGCAACACTTACTGGGGTCTAAACTGCACGCTTTTAGGAACAGAACAGTTAACCCTAAAGTGTCCAGTCATAATAAAAATGCATCTGCAATGCTTTATATAATGTAGTGCTAATGAATGCTTACAATTCCCTTTGCTATAAGCAGGCTATGGAATAGAGCTTTGCTTGGTTAACAAGGATTGGGGCAGGTATGTCTCCCCAGTCAGGATGGTTTTGGTCTGCTGTGGATCCTCTGCATATGACTGACTCTCCTGAATTGTGAGCAGCAGGTCTAGTACCCCCTCTAATAGAAGCGCCAGGTCTAGTACCCCCTCCAATAGAAGCACCAGGTCTAGTACCCCCTCTAATAGAAGCGCAAGGTCTAGTACCCCCTCTAATAGAAGCTGCAGGTCTAGTACCCCCTCTAATAGAAGCGCCAGGTCTAGTACCCCCTCTAATAGAAGCGCCAGGTCTAGTACCCCCTCTAATAGAAGCGCTAGGTCTAGTACCCCCTCTAATAGAAGCGCTAGGTCTAGTACCCCCTCCAATAGAAGCGCCAGGTCTAGTACCCCCTCTAATAGAAGTGCTAGGTCTAGTACCTCCTCTAATAGAAGCGCCAGGTCTAGTACCCCCTCTAATAGAAGCGCCAGGTCTAGTACCCCCTCTAATAGAAGCGCCAGGTCTAGTAACCCCTCTAATAGAAGCGCCAGGTCTAGTACCCCCTCTAATAGAAGGGCCAGGTCTAGTACCCCCTCTAATATAAGGATCTGGGATAACAGAAGACCCTGTGCTAGTGAATTTACAGTAAAGTAACACAAGAGGCAAACTGAGGCCATGGCACAGTCCTGTACTTTCCCATTTGTTAAAGATTAAAGGGACAGAAATACCCCAAAAAAAGTATTTCAAGATTCAGATAGAGCCTTTACTTTTAAACAACTTTCCATCTTACTTCTGTTATGTAATTTGCTTTGTTCTCTTGGTATCATTTGTTGAAAATAATACCTAGGTATGCTCAGGAGCCACAATACACTTCTGGGAACTAGCTGTTAATTGGTGGCTGCACATATATATCTCTTGTCATTGGTTCTTCCAATTTTGTTAAGCTTGCTTCCTGTAATGCAATGCTGCTCCTTCAACAAAGGAACAGTACAAGACCTCTGAGTGCCCTTCAATGATTGGACTTTGTATTAATGGATTGAATGATGCACCTAGGCATGGTTATGAAGAATTAGAAAGAGTGGGTGCATGGCTATAGCATATATATAGGTATAGATTTTACAAACAATATTTAAGAATAAAAACATTTGTATTTATTTTTTTATTTTCAGTTTGTACGCTCTATTGAAGTCTATGGGGAGAATACGTAAACCGGGTTGTGATATTGGGAACTGAAAAAATATGTTTCTACTTTGGAAATGGTAAACAGGAATACCTGGTTTATTCCATTCTTTAGAAATAATTTCAGACATGGCTTCCAAAACTGGAAATACTTCCAGTCAGTAGCAGGTTTACAGATTTAGGGGCATATCTATCAAGCTCCGAATGGAGCTTGATGCCCCGTGTTTCTGGCGAGCCTGCAGGCTCGCCAGAAACAGCAGTTATGAAGCAGCGGTCACAAAGACCGCTGCTTCATAACCTGTCCGCCTGCTCAGAGCAGGAGGACAGACATCGCCGGAAATCAACCCGATCGAGTACGATCAGGTTGATTGACACCCTCCTTGTGAGCTGCTGGTGGAATGCTGAATACGGCGAGCGTATTGCTCGCCGTATTCAGCGAGGTCTGGCGGACCTGATCCGCACTATCGGATCAGGTCCGCCAGACTTTGATAAATTGGGGCCTTAGCCTCTACCAGTTTAAGATCCTGAACCCCTAAAATTTGTAAAACTTCATAAAGTAAAGATCCTAAATGTTCAATTTTAAAATGAAAAGAAACAGACTCAGAATCCTGATCAGGATTAGCATCCTGGTTCTCAGAAGATATTTCCGCTGTGAAGACAAAGCAGAAACCTAAGAGTTTAACTCCCGTACAGATGTGCTGATAATATCTGCTGTTGTTAAAGAGACATAAAACCCCAACATTTTCTTTCAGGATTCAGATAGAGAATACAATTTTAAATAACTTTTTAATTTACTTCTATTATTTAATTTGCTTCCTTATCTTGTTTTATTTGCTGAAATGTTTATCTAGGCAAACTCAAGAGCAGCAGAGAACCTAGGTTCTAGCTGTTGATTGGTGGCTGCATATATATATATATATATATATATATATATATCGAGTGTGATTGGCTCACCCATGTATTCAGTTAGAAACAGTTACTGCATTGCTGCTCCTTCAACAAATGATACCAAGAGAATGAAATAAATTAGATAATATAAGTAAATTAGAAAGTTGTTTCAAATTGTATTCTCTATCTGAATCTTGAAAGAAAATGTTTGGGTTTCATATCCCTTTAACTTAGGCTTGGAGAGAGAGGAAAAGATAAACGTTTGTGGTTACTTAAAGGATTACTTTCTGTTATAGTTTTTAAGCTAAACAACTAACATATTAAAGTTAATAAACATTAAATAAAACCTACTGACCTATATTTTCTCCAAAACGAAGTTTCATAACGTTCTAAAAGTTATATCTTTTATTCGCCGATGATGTCACGTTATCCTGCCCACTATTTTCAGCACTGCATGTTCAAAATACTTAAACCAATAACTTTGTGTTTAAAGCGCCATTTTGAAACCTAGGTATTGTAAACAGATTGGTACAGAGCAAAGGATACCCACGGAGTGGGTTTGGAAAACAATTAAATTTGCCGACAAGATTTCTGATATACGGTAGAGATATGTTAATGAAATGCTATTGATAAAAAGCGTATTTGGGGTAGTTAGTTAGTAACAGGCATAGAAAATATTTACTTACAGTGGCCCTTTAAAGGAGACATAGCCTCTAAAACCTCAGTAATAGTATTTCTTACATATTCTTTAAAATCTGGAGAAAAATCAGAAGATCCCCCCTAGATAGGAACCTACTGACAGAGGACAAGACACCTTGGCTGCAATTGCAGGTGTAATCTTGTGAGAAAGTAAAACAGAAATTAAACAGTAACTGCATGGCATAGCTGAGCTGGAGGACAAACAGTAGCCAGCCTGCAAAGGCATTAACAAATCTGTAGACCTCCATTCTAATGGGTCTGAAGAAATGCTAGAAGGGGCAGTTCCAGTCTGCTCCATTAGGACAAGTCAAAATAATCTGTTGAATGACATCCAAATAACTCCTAGAGAGTGAGACAACAACAAGGCGCCACATTGTGTGAACAATAAATCAACTTCAAATAGAGCAGATGGAAGACAATTAAACTCAGAAAGGTAGACGCACACTAATGTGCTAGTAGGCTCAGTTTGCACTGTTAGCAGCAGCCCAAACATGCTTAACTCCAGTTATCAGCAGGACTCTTGTAAATACAGGAACCGCTGGTCCATAAGAAGCCAGACAGACTTCTGACATAAAACAATCAGCAGCAGACACAGTTTAGAAAGTAACATTTATTAAAAACATTGGGTAAAATGATACAAATGGCCCAAACATATGAGATGCGTCTCTCAGCGGATATCCCCATTTTATCGGCTGTTTTTCATGTATGCTTTTAATAAATGTTACTTTTTATTGTAACTGAATGTATCTGCTGCTGATCGTGATATGTCAGAAGTCTGGTTGGCTGCGTATGGACCAACAGTTCCTGTAGCTACTAGAGTCTTGATGATAACCAGAGGTCAGCGTGTTTGGACCTGTTGCCATTAGTTATTATTATTGTTGTTATTATTATCAGGTATTTGTAGAGCGCCAACAGATTCTGCAGCGCTGTTAGTCCAAACAGCACCTACTAGCACATTAGTGTTATTCTCCCTTTGTGAATATAATTATCTTCCATCTACTCCATTGGTTTTCAAACCTGTCCTCAGTCATCCCTAACAGGCCAGATTTTCTGGATATCTAAACTGGAGCACAGGTGAAATAATCAGCTGATTAGTAAACTTACACCAAGATTACAAGTTTTGCGGTACGTCTATACCGCTGAAAAATTGTCCATTGCGTGTGGAATGGCAGGTCTCCCGTATTATAGCTATACCGTAAGCATTTTAGCCTGTAACGCAACAATCCATTCCGCACTCAAAAAATGATGCTTGAGTGCGGGATTTCCATACCGCTGTATTACAGGTTGTGCGGTCCAGCTAAAATGCTTGCGTTATAGCCTATACCGCCGTGATCCATACCGCGATCTGAGACCAGAAGTTATGGAATTTGCAAAACAAAAATGTTTCACAAAACTCATAACTAAAATGTTACAAAGTACACCAACACCCATAAACTACCTATTAACCCCTAAACAGCTACCCTTCTGCATCGCAAATACTATATTAAACTTATTAACCCCAAATCCGTCACCCACCCACATAGCCAGCACTATATAAAGCTATTAACCCCTAAACCGCCAGCCCTTCACATCGCTACTACTATAATAAAACTATTAACCCCTAAACCACCGGCCCCCCCATCGCTACTACTTTAATAAACCTTAACCCTTAAACTGCCGGCCCTCACATTGCAACACACTAAATTAAACTATTAACCCCTAAACCTAACACCCCCTTAATTTTAAATTAAATTTACAATATAACTATCTTTAAATAAATAAAAACTTACCTGTGAAATAAAAAAACATAATTTATGCTTACCTGATAAATTTATTTCTCTTGTGGTGTATCCAGTCCACGGATCATCCATTACTTGTGGGATATTCTCATTCCCAACAGGAAGTTGCAAGAGGATCACCCACAGCAGAGCTGCTATATAGCTCCTCCCCTAACTGCCATATCCAGTCATTCGACCGAAAACAAGCAGAGAAAGGAGAAACCATAGGGTGCAGTGGAGATTGTAGTTTAAAATTAAAAAATACCTGCCTTAAAATGACAGGGCGGGCCGTGGACTGGATATACCACAAGAGAAATAAATTTATCAGGTAAGCATAAATTATGTTTTCTCTTGTAAGGTATATCCAGTCCACGGATCATCCATTACTTGTGGGATACCAATACCAAAGCTAAAGTACACGGATGAAGGGAGGGACAAGGCAGGTACTTAAACGGAAGGTACCACTGCCTGTAAAACCTTTCTCCCAAAAATAGCCTCCGAAGAAGCAAAAGTATCAAATTTGTAGAATTTTGAAAAAGTATGAAGCGAAGACCAAGTCGCCGCCTTGCAAATCTGTTCAACAGAAGCCTCATTTTTAAAGGCCCATGTGGAAGCCACAGCTCTAGTAGAATGAGCTGTAATCCTTTCTGGAGGCTGCTGGCCAGCAGTCTCATAGGCTAAACAGATTATGCTTCTTAGCCAAAAAGAAAGAAAGGTTGCCGAAGCCTTTTGAACTCTCCTCTGTCCAGAGTAGACAACAAACAAAGCAGATGTTTGACGAAAATCTTTAGTAGCTTGTAAGTAAAACTTTAAAGCACGCACCACGTCTTTGAAAAAGGATTAGGACACAAAGACGGAACAACAATCTCTTGATTGATATTCTTATTAGATACCACCTTAGGTAAAAACCCAGGTTTGGTACGCAGAACTACCTTATCTGCATGGAAGATCAGATAAGGAGAATCACTTTGTAAGGCAGATAACTCGGAAACTCTACGAGCCGAGGAAATAGCTACCAAAAAAAAGAACTTTCCAAGATAAAAGTTTATCTTGTTTGATATCTATGGAATGAAGAGGTTCAAACGGAACCCCCTGAAGAACTTTAAGAACCAAATTTAAACTCCAAGGTGGAGCAACAGGTTTAAACACAGGCTTGATTCTAACTAAAGCCTGACAAAATGCCTGAACGTCTGGAACATCCGCCAGACGCTTGTGCAAAAGAATAGAAAGCGCAGAAATCGGTCCCTTTAAGGAACTAGCTGACAATCCTTTCTCCAATCCTTCTTGGAGAAAAGATAATATCCTGGGAATCCTGACCTTACTCCATGAGTAGCCCTTGGATTCACACCAATAAAGATATTTACGCTATATCTTATGATAGATTTTCCTGGTGACAGGCTTTCGTGCCTGAATTAAGGTATCAATGACTGACTCGGAGAAACCACGCTTTGATAAAATCAAGCGTTCAATCTCCAGGCAGTCAGCCTCAGAGAAATTAGATTTGGATGGTTGAAAGGACCTTGAAGTAGAAGGTCCTGTCTCAGCGGCAGAGTCCATGGTGGAAAGGATGACATGTCCACCAGATCTGCATACCAAGTCCTGCGTGGCCACGCAGGCGCTATCAAGATCACTGATGCTCTCTCCTGCTTGATTTTGGCAATCAGACGAGGGAGCAGAGGAAATGGTGGAAACACATAAGCCAGGTTGAAGGACCAAGGCGCTGCTAGAGCATCTATCAGCGTTGCCTTGGGGTCCCTGGACCTGGATCCGTAACAAGGAAGCTTGGCGTTCTGGCGAGACGCCATAAGATCCAGTTCTGGTTTGCCCCAACGATGAATCAATTGTGCAAACACCTCCGGATGGAGCTCCCACTCCCCCGGATGAAAAGTCTGTCGACTTAGAAAATCCACCTCCTAGTTCTCTACACCTGGGATATGGATAGCTGATAGGTGGCAAGAGTGAATCTCTGCCCAGCGAATTATCTTTGAGACTTCTAACATCGCTAGGGAACTCCTTGTTCCCCCTTGATGGTTGATGTAAGCCACAGTCGTGATGTTGTCCGACTGAAATCTGATGAACCTCATTGTCGCTAGCTGAGGCCAAGCCTGAAGAGCATTGAATATTGCTCTTAGTTCCAGAATGTTTATTGGAAGGAGTGTCTCCTCCTGAGTCCACGATCCCTGAGCCTTCAGGGAGTTCCAGACTGCCCCCCAGCCTAGAAGGCTGGCATCTGTCGTTACAATTGTCCAATCTGGCCTGCGAAAGGTCATTCCCTTGGACAGATGGACCCGAGATAGCCACCAGAGAAGAGAATCCCTGGTCTCTTGATCCAGATTTAGTAGAGGGGACAAATCTGTGTAATCCCCATTCCACTTTTTACGAAGGTTCTGGTGTCGCTTCTGGCAATCCAAAGGCCGCGGGGCATAGCAGTGGCCCCTTATTTAGACGACATCCTGATTCAGGCGTCAAACTTCCAAATTGCCAAGTCTCATACGGACATAGTGTTGGCATTTCTGAGGTCGCATGGGTGGAAGGTGAACGAGGAAAAGAGTTCTCTATCCCCTCTCACAAGAGTTTCCTTCCTAGGGACTCTGATAGATTCTGTAGATATGAAAATTTACCTGACGGAGTCCAGGTTATCAATACTTCTAAATTCCTGCCGTGTTCTTTATTCTATTCCTCGCCCTTCGGTGGCTCAGTGCATGGAAGTAATCGGCTTAATGGTAGCGGCAATGGACATAGTGCCGTTTGCACGCCTACATCTCAGACCGCTGCAACTATGCATGCTCAGTCAGTGGAATGGGGATTACACAGATTTGTCCCCTCTACTAAATCTGGATCAAGAGACCAGGGATTCTCTTCTCTGGTGGCTATCTCGGGTCCATCTGTCCAAGGGAATGACCTTTCGCAGGCCAGATTGGACAATTGTAACGACAGATGCCAGCCTTCTAGGCTGGGGGGCAGTCTGGAACTCCCTGAAGGCTCAGGGATAGTGGACTCAGGAGGAGACACTCCTTCCAATAAACATTCTGGAACTAAGAGCAATATTCAATGCTCTTCAGGCTTGGCCTCAGCTAGCGACAATAAGGTTCATCAGATTTCAGTCGGACAACATCACGACTGTGGCTTACATCAACCATCAAGGGGGAACAAGGAGTTCCCTAGCGATGTTAGAAGTCTTGTTCACCTTCCACCCATGCGACCTCAGAAATGCCAACACTATGTCCGTATGAGACTTGGCAATTTGGAAGTTTGACGCCTGAATCAGGATGTCGTCTAAATAAGGGGCCACTGCTATGCCCCGCGGCCTTAGGATCGCCAGAAGCGACACCAGAACCTTCGTAAAAATTCTTGGGGCTGTAGCTAACCCAAAGGGAAGAGCTACAAACTGGTAATGCCTGTCTAGGAAGGCAAACCTGAGAAACCGATGATGATCTTTGTGTATCGGAATGTGAAGATAAGCATCCTTTAAATCCACTGTAGTCATGTATTGACCCTCCTGGATCATTGGTAGGATGGTACGAATAGTCTCCATCTTGAATGATGGAACTCTGAGGAATTTGTTTAAGATCTTTAGATCCAAAATTGGTCTGAAGGTTCCCTCTTTTTTGGGAACCACAAACAGATTTGAGTAAAATCCCTGTCCATGTTCCTCCTTTGGAACTGGATGGATCACTCCCATAACTAGGAGGTCTTGTACACAGTGTAAGAATGCCTCTCTCTTTATCTGGTTTGCAGATAAATGTGAAAGGTGAAATCTCCCTTTTGGGGGGGATGCCTTGAAGTCCAGAAGATATCCCTGGGATATAATTTCCAACGCCCAGGGATCCTGGACATCTCTTGCCCACGCCTGGGCGAAGAGCGAAAGTCTGCCCCCTACTAGATCCGTTACCGGATTGGGGGCCGTACCTTCATGCTGTCTTAGAGGCAGCAGCAGGCTTTTTGGCCTGCTTACCTTTGTTCCAGGTCTGGTTAGGTCTCCAGACCATCTTGGACTGAGCAAAAGTTCCCTCTTGTTTTGCATTAGAGGAAGTTGATGCCGCACTTGCCTTGAAGTTTCGAAAGGCACGGAAATTAGACTGTTTGGCCCTTGATTTGGACCTATCCTGAGGAAGGGCATGACCTTTTCCTCCAGTGATATCAGAAATAATCTCCTTCAAACCAGGCCCGAATAGGGTCTGCCCCTTGAAGGGAATGTTAAGCAGCTTAGACTTTGAAGTAACGTCAGCTGACCATGATTTAAGCCATAGTGCTCTGCGCGCCTGGATAGCAAAACCAGAATTCTTAGCCGTTAGTTTAGTCAAATGAACAATGGCATCAGAAACAAAAGAATTGGCTAGCTTAAGTGCTCTAAGCTTGTCAAGTATGTCATCCAATGGAGTCGCTACCTGTAAAGCCTCTTCCAGAGACTCAAACCAGAATGCTGCAGCAGCAGTGACAGGAGCAATGCATGCAAGAGGCTGTAGGATAAAACCTTGTTGAATAAACATTTTCTTAAGGTAACCCTCTAACTTTTTATGCATTGGATCTAAGAAAGCACAACTGTCCTCGACAGGGATAGTAGTACACTTTGCTAGAGTAGAAACTGCTCCCTCCACCTTAGGAACTGTCTGCCATAAATCCCGTGTGGTGGCGTCTATTGGAAACATTTTTCTAAAAATAGGAGGGGGAGAGAACGGCACACCTGGTCTATCCCATTCCTTAGTAATCATTTCTGTAAACCTTTTAGGTATTGGAAAAACATCAGTGCACACCGGCACTGCATAGTATTTATCCAGTCTACACAATTTCTCTGGCACTGCAATTGTATCACAGTCATTCAGAGCAGCTAAAACCTCCCTGAGTAACACGCGGAGGTGTTCAAGCTTAAATTTAAATGTAGAGATATCAGAATCAGGTTGCATCATCTTCCCTGAGTCAGAAACATCACCCACAGAAAGAAGCTCTCCTTCTTCAGCTTCTGCATATTGTGAGGCAGTATCAGACATAGCTCTTAAAGCATCAGTATGCTCTGTATTTCGTCTAACTCCAGAGCTATCTCGCTTTCCTCTAAATTCAGGTAGTCTGGCTAATACCGCTGACAGTGTATTATCCATGACTGCCGCCATGTCTTGTAAAGTAAACGCTATAGGCGCCCTAGATGTACTTGGCGCCATTTGAGCGTGAGTCCCTTGAGCGGGAGTCAAAGGATCTGACACGTGGGGAGAGTTAGTCGGTATAACTTCCCCCTCGTCAGATTCTTCTGGTGATAATTTTTTTAAAGACAGAATATGATCTTTATTGCATAAAGTGAAATCAGTACATTTGGTACACATTCTAAGAGGGGGTTCCACCATGGCTTTTAAACATAATGAACAAGGAGTTTCCTCTATGTCAGACATGTTTGTACAGACTAGCAATGAGACTAGCAAGCTTGGAAAACACTTTAAATCAAGTTAACAAGCAAATATAAGAAACGGTACTGTGCCTTTAAGAGAAACAAATTTTGTCAGAATTTGAAAAACAGTGAAAAAAGGCAGTAAATTAAACGAAATTTTTACAGTGTGTATAATAAGCTAACAGAGCATTGCACCCACTTGCAAATGGATGATTAACTCCTTAGTTCAAAAAACGGATCAAAAAAACGATATAGACGTTTTTTAACAGTCACACCAAACTGCCACAGCCTTGCTGTGGGCCTACCTTCCCCAACAAACGATTTTGGAAAGCCTAAGAGTCCTTTAGAGATGTCCTATAGCATTCAGGGGACTCCTGGAGGAAGCTGCATGTCTCAGTCTGTAAAAGTTACTGCGCAAAAAAACGCTAAATTAGGCCCCTCCCACTCATAGTAACACAGTGGAAAGCCTCAGGAAACTGTTTCTAGGCAAATTTAAGCCAGCCATGTGGAAAAAACTAGGCCCCAATAAAGTTTTATCACCAAAGTATATATAAAAACGTTTAAACATGCCAGCAAACGTTTTATATTGTAAATATAAAAGAGTATTACCTCAGAAAGTAAGCATGATAACAGTCGCTATTAAATCACTGTATTCAGGCTTACCTTACATAAATTTGGTATCAGCAGCATTTTCTAGCATTCACATCTTCTAGAAAAAATCTTAACTGCACATACCTCATAGCAGGATAACCGGCACGCCATTCCCCCGCTGAAGTTACCTCTCTCTTCAGTCATGTGTGAGAACAGCAATGGATCTTAGTTACAACCTACTAAGATCATAGAAATCACAGGCAGATTCTTCTATTTTTCTGCCTGGGACAAAATAGTACAACTCCGGTACCATTTAAAAATAACAAACTTTTGATTGAAGCAAGATAACAGCTACATTTCACCACTTTCCTCTTACTACCTCCATGCTTGTTGAGAGTTGCAAGAGAATGACTGGATATGGCAGTTAGGGGAGGAGCTATATAGCAGCTCTGCTGTGGGTGATCCTCTTGCAACTTACTGTTGGGAAGGAGAATATCCCACAAGTAATGGATGATCCGTGGACTGGATACACCTTACAAGAGAAAAACCTAAGTTTAAACTATAAAGTAACCTAACATTACTATTTTAAAACAATAAAATTAACGAAAAAAAAAAAAAACTAAATTACAAATTAAAAAAATCTTAACACTACGAAAAAAAAAAAAAAATAACATTACAAAAAAATACACACAAAAATTACGAAAAATAAAAAGCTCTAAGATTACAAAAATAATAAACGAAATTATCCAAAATAATAACAACTAAACCTAATCTAATACCCATATAAAAACAAAAAAGCCCACCCAAAAGAAAAACACCCCCTAACCTAACAAACTACGAATTGCCCTTAAAAGGGCCTTTTGTAGGGCATTGCTCTGAAGCAATCAGCTTTTATCTTAAAAAATTACAAAGTCCCCCCTAAAAGTAAAAACCCCCACACCCAACCAACCCCCCAAAATAAAAAACCTAAGTCTAAATAAAACCTAAACTACCCTTTGCCCAAAGCCCTAATCTAAAAAAAAAAAAAAAAAAAAAAACCTAAACACTAACCCCAGGAAATCTACTCACAGTTCCTGAAGTCCGGACATCCATCTTCATCCAGGTGGCGAGAAGTCTTCATCCATCGCGTGGGTATTTTCTATGTTCATCCTGGTGGCGCAGAGCTGTGAAGGCGCTGAGCATCGTTGCCGGCGGTCCGGACAACCAGCGTGGAGGATCCTCTTCATACAATCACCGCCGTACACTGAAGCTTGAATGCAAGGTACCCGTTTAAAAATGGGGTACCTTACATTCCTATTTACTGATATTTTCAAATCAGCCAATAGGATGAGAGCTACTGAAATTCTATTGACTGTTCAAATCAGCAATCCCTGTGTAGTGAGATGCCTGAAGAAACAGCTAGCTTAGGTGAGAAACGCATTGCAATCTGCTAAACAATTGTTTTTATATACTTTGGGTGAACTCAAATACCCTTAGTATTTTTATACCACTTTTTATATAAAATATTTTTTGCATTTTTGCATTTTATGGAAGCCAGAGCTTGATTTGTCAATCCTAGAACTTGGAAACCTTGTATCCTGTTACCCTGATATCCTTTTGGAGGATCAGTGTCGCTGGAGTTACCAGCTTGTGTCAACTAGCACATATGGTGCTGCTCCCTTTGTGAGTATAACTACAACACCTGATCTGTTTTATTTCATCACCATCTCAGTATTACACTAGGAGGCACCCTCTTTTTTGTGATTTTCTTCTCACAGATACCTGTTGTTTGTCGCATTCCATGAGAGGAGCTGCCTTAAATATATGAGTTGGATCTCATTCTCCAACATTGGTATCACCACTACGGATGAATATACCTGGGATATCTGGAACATCTGGATTTGTGTTCTACGTCTCTTATAAAGACTCAGATAAGGATTTTTTTGTTTAATCATTGTAATACTATATGCTAATGGTTGTTATACATCAAACTGTATAGAAATATTAGTTTGATACAGATTTATCAGAACTAGATAGATATAATATTTTCTCTTGGATGTCTTCACACTACCTCCAACTTAATCTGTCCAAAACTGAGCTGCTTCTTATCCCCCCCCTCTTCGAGACATCCAACATCTGACATTTCTCTGATGGTCGGAGATTCTATTCTCAACACCTCACCCCAGGTCCGCTGCCTTGGGGTCACACTAGACTCAAAACTCACATTTAACCCACATATACAAGCGCTTACCAAATCCTGCCATTCACACCTACACAACATTTCCAGAATTCGGCCCTTCTTTACTCAAAAAACTACAAAAATACTTATTCATTCCCTCATTTTGTCACGCATTGATTATTGCAATCTACTCCTAAATGGCCTTCCAAAACACCGCCTCTCCTCCCTGCAATCTATTATAAATGCTTCTGCTAGACTCATCCACCTAAGTCGACGATCTACATCAGCTGCTCCGCTCTGCCAATCTCTACACTGGCTCCCCATACACTACAGAATACAATTTAAAGTATTAACCCTAACTTACAAAGCACTCAACAGTCTAACTCCCAACTATATTTCCTCTCTCATTGTGAAATATTCTCCATCCCGTCCTCTTCGATCAACCTCTGACCTATATCTCTACACTCCTGTTATCTTTATGTCCCACTCCCACCTCCAAGACTTCAAACGTGGTGCTCCTGTCCTATGGAACTCTCTACCCCACTCCATTAGACTGTCTCCAACCTTGTATAGCTTCAGACGATCCTTGAAAACCCACCTATTCAGAGAGGCTTACCATCTCTCCTCCATCCCTCATCCTAGCCAAGCTAATACATGAACTGCCTGACTCACTGCTGCAACTACAACCGATGTGACAAGCTACCCCAACCTTATGTCTCTGCACCCTAAATCTATAGACTGTGAGCTCTCCGGAGCAGGGCCCTTTTCCTCCTGTACTAGATTTGTTTAGTTTTGTTATGATTTGTATTTTATCACAAATCTTTGTCATTGTATACCCCCTATCACTGTACCCAACGCTAGGGATGGGCGAATGTGTTTATATCCGAATTCGAATGTTAGAACGAATGTTATTGTAGAAATTCGATTTACATAATAGAATTTTGATAAGAATGAATATTCTTAAAATTTGATTTTCAAATGTTTTTTACAGTTTTTGAATGTCACATTCGAATTCGAATGTCACATTCGAATTCGAATGTCACATTCGAATTCGAATGTTAAATTTGAATATTACATTTATAAAACACAATCGAATCGAATGTCACATTCAAATTCGAATATTACATTTATAAAACACAGTATTAGACTAGAAATACTATTTCGAATTCGAATGTCACATTCAAATCGAATATCACATTTAAAACACAGTATTAGACTAGAAATACTATATCAAATTCAAATGTGACATTCGAATTCGAATGTAGCATTCGAATTAGAATATTACATTTATTAAACACAGTTGTAGACTAGAAATACTATTTCAAATTTGAATGTCACATTCGAATTTGAATGTCACATTCGAATTCGAATATTACATTTCGAAAATGAATGAATACATAGCTAAACATTCTATTATTCTAACAAATATTTTCGAATTTTATTGAAAAATTCGAAAACAAAAATTCGAAAATAGAATGTTAGAATGTTATATAAACATACGAAATTCAATTTGAATGAGCAAATGTATCAAAATTCGTTTTTAGAAACATTCGCCCATCCCTACCCAACGCTACAGAATTTGGCGGCGCTATACAAATAAATGATAATAATAATATATTAGCGCTCCCTAGCGCTGGGCACTTTGGTGTCACCAGCAGTTTTTGGTTTATAATCCCTGTGTAGTATGCAGCTGATTCAGGCAATTTGGCAGCATATTGTAGGTTACTGAATTTCACTTCCGGCCACTCTAGGAAGTGAAGCACTTTATACAGCAAAGGCAAGGAAAATAAATAATATTTCATTTTCATTGATTTTGAGATCAATCTCCCCTTATACACTGATATTAATGTTTGTTGACCAAATTATTCTAGAACCAGAAACGTGAATGAACAAACTAGAAGTTTGTGTAAAGGCCTTAGTAGCATTAATGTAATACTTTAATGCCATAACAACATCTAAATTATGCCACAAACTCTCTGAAGCAGTTTTTGGATCAGTACATAATAAAGGAACAACACATTTTCTACTAATGATATGAGAAGAAATAATCTTTAAAGATCAGAAGTAGTCCTTAAAACTGTTTTATCCAGATGAAACAACAGATACGGAGTATCCAAAGGAAAGAGAGATTAAATCAGAAACTGTTTTAGCAGATGAAATAGCTAAAATAATTAACACTTTCCAGGAAAGCAGCATAATATCAGCTCTATGCGTAGGCTCAAATGAAGGAGTTTACAAAATCCCTAACAATAAATTAAAAATCCAAGGAGAAAATGAATTAAAGGGACAGTCTACTCCAGACTCCAGTGTTTAAAAAGATAGACAATCACTTTATTACTCATTCCCCAGTTTTGCATAACTAACACTGTTATATTAATATAATTTTTACCTCTGTAATTACCTTGTGTCTAAGCCTCTGCAGACTGCCCCTTATCTCAGTTCTTGACTTGCAGTTCAAGACTTGCACTTTAGCCAATCAGTGCTAACTCCTAGGTACTTCTACAGGGGTGAGCACAATGGTATCTATATTAGCATCATAGGTTTAGTTTTCAACAAAGAATACCAAGAGAACACAGACAATTTTATGATAAAAGTAAATTGCAAAGTTGTTTAAAATTACATGCCCCATCTGAATTATGAAAGTTTAATTTTGACTATACTGTCCCTTTAATTACAAGCTTGATGCATGCTCAAGCCTGGGCAAAAAAACATGAACATTTAAGGTGTAGAAATAGATATCCTTTTTAAGAACTGGTCAGATAAACCTTTATACAAACCATCCTGTAAAAACTGTAGAATTTAAGAAAAAAACGTGATTTACATACCAAAAAATAAAAACTTTCTAGACTTTATAAAAAATCTTTCAAACTTCTAAGCCTGAATCAAGGTTTCAATCACAAAAACCAACAGACACTCGTCCACTATCCAAGTAGCAGACAGCCAAACCAGTACTGAAACATATCAGTAGAGGTTATGGAATAGGAGTACAGGTAGCCCTCAGTTTACGCCTCGGTTAGGTTCCAGAAGGAATGGTTGTAAATCGAAACCGTTGTAAATTGAAACCCAGTTTATAAAGTAAGTCAATGGGAAGTGAGGGAGATAGGTTCCAGGCCCCTCTCAAAATTGTCATAAGTAACACCTAATACATTATTTTTAAAACTTTGAAATGAAGACTTTAAATGATAAACAGCATTATAAACCTAATAAAATAATCACACAACACAGAATATATAATTGAACTAATTTAAATGAACAAAACATTTGCTAAACAGCATTATAAACCTAATAAAATAATCACACAACGCAGACTTCACTTGCATTTTTCTGCAAACACTTCTTTCTATGCATTCCAATCTGGACTGATTTATAGACAGGAAGATCTTGTTCCTTTGAAATCTGCTCGATAGCTCAGGTCTGGTTAAACTGATTAATTTCAGCTTGCTTGGCTGCAACACAAGCGGACAGCTCCACCTACTGGCTATTTTAATAAATGCACTGCTTCTCAATGCTTTTCAATAGCAGTCACATGAATGGAAAAAAAAGGTTGTTATTCTGAAACGGTGTAAATTGAACCGTTGTAAAACGAGGGCACCTGTATATTGCAGATCCATAAAGAGAGGCAACAGACAACTCCTGCAACCTATTATGGAGACTTTATGAAGAAATTCCCATGAGGTGAATTTATAGAATCATAAACAAAATCCCACATATATCCATCTGACAAACCCTGCACTCTGAGGGGAAACTGGGCTTCTCTGAAAACCCCCTTTTCTGTAGAAATCTCATTCACATCTTCAATTTTTAGCCATCTCCAGCGGAGCCAAAGAAAAGACTAAGGTAGAGTAAAGTTGGAGGGGTTATATAGAGCTCTTGGGGTTTGGGAATCATTACCACCTCCTAATTCCCAGAAGTAATGGATTGTGGACTCTCACCACCTGTATGAAAGATATAAGCAATAAAATACACAGCAAATAAGCAGAAGAACACTGCTAAAAGCAAAAATAAAATTGTAAAGTTCTGCTCCACTGTTTCTCCATTATGTCTATACCCTAGAGTCATCTGCGATGAAAACCAATTTTTGTGAGTCTAGTTATGGCTGAGTCACCCTTAAAGGGACACTGATCCCAATTTTTTTCTTTAGTGGTTCAGATAAAGCATGCAATTTTAAGCAATTTTCTAATTTACCCCTATTATCAAAACTTTGTCATTCTCTTGGTATCTTTATTTGAAAAGCAGGAATGTAAGTTTAAATGCCAACCCATTTTTGGTGAACAACCTGGGTTGTTCTTGCTGATTGGTGGATAAATTTACCCACCAATAAACAAGTGCTGTCCAGAGGCTGAACCAAAAATTGGCTGGCTCCTTAGCTTAGATGCCTTCTTTTTTCAAACAAAGATAGCAAGAGAACGAAGAAAAATTGATAATAGGAGTAAATTAGAAAGTTGCATAAAACTGCATGCTCTATCTGAATCATGAAAGAAAAAAATTGGGTTCAGTGTCCCTTTAAGGAGGTAGAATAAAAAGGAGGTAATGTGTTATATGAATAGGAAGGATTTAAACTTTGTTTTCTGTCAGATGAAGCTGTTTCTCAGTTTTGACCAATACATCTAAGGACATTATTTTGTTGAATCAGCCTAATGTTTTAAGACAATTAGGAGATTTTGATATTTGTAAATTCTAAATGCTTAAATTATCTTTAATAGATTTAATGAAGCCAAATAGCAAACATTTAATGCTCAGAACCAGACTCTGAACAGAGAACATACACAGATTTAACAGGATTCCCAGCAGAAGAGGGATTAGAACAGCTTCCAGCATAGAATTGGCTAATACCCACACAGCAAAGCTTCTGGTAACATTATCACAATGCAAAGGTAGGCTTAGGGCTATAAGAGAAATTAAGGAATATAAAACACCTCAAGAGCCCATATGTTAGAAACTTGCTTAAACACCATAGTATAAAACAAACATACATCTTCTGGAAGATCAAGAGGCTTCTGGTGTAAAGGTATAAATTACTTATCTTTATATTCTGCTGGATTCACGGATGCAGGAGATTAACTGGAAGTGAAAACAAGGTGCAAGCTGAGAAAGAATCCATATATCCATAAGAAAAAGAAAGCCTGCACATCAGTAACTAAATAAAAATCAATTTATTATTGTGTGATGCACTGACGCATTTCGCACCCCATACTGGTGCTTAATCAAAGACACCATACTAAGCATCCATTTTGTCAGTCAGGAACAGGCAAAGGGGCAGACAAGAAGCAAAGTCCAGGGAACAAACTAAGGTCCCATTAGAAAAGGAAGTTCAGAAAAAAAAATTCCGATGACATCTTTAAATAATAACCAATCACACAATAAGGGTTTTGGGGGCTTTTATAAATTCCAACACCTGTTTTGGCACATATTCTACTGCATTGTCATTTCCAACGTTCAGGTCATAAACAGCGCCATTTTCATCATTAACTTCAATGACTTTCAAGAACCAGGTCCTTAACAACACCCCACTCAGTGACTAGCAACTAGGACCAACATTGTCCTTAGTGCACCTCAAGGTTTTTTGTAGCACTAAAGCCTGCACCCTTTTTAAAAAAAATTCACTGATTTTTTTTAAAATTTCAACATGTAACAGTTGTCAAATCACAACATCAATGGTATCAAGCTTACTAAATGTTTTCAAGATAACATAATGAAGTATACGGATACAAGCTTGCTAACCACAAGATAATATAGCAACCAGAAAGACACTAAGTAACCAAAAAGACACTAAGTACAGCAACAAATAATTTGACATTCTGCTATTAAATTTTATAAATAAAAATGGTTAGTTCTATATCTTAGCAAACCTAAAAGTGATTATTACAGACAGTGGTTATAACATCATAACAAAGACAATCTAGAAGCAGAATATACAATAAGAAGTAATGTCAATAACAATGGGAGACATATATGTCCGCAATATTTTTTAATTATAGAGAGTTCTCACAGAAGTCAGAAGGTCACTCTTGGAGACAAATATACTTATATAATTTGAAGGAGGAACATTTTAATTATTTTCAATTGTCACTCTTGGACTTTAGAACAATAGAAGATATATATCAGAAGAACATAGTGACTGATTAATTAAATATATATGGAAATTAAAACATGTAAGACTCAAAAACCAGCAAAATAATAAAAGTAGCAGCAAAAAATTATAACAGCTGTATATTATAGTTAGCGTTACACCTTTGTCAAAGTCACCTGAAGCCCTAACTATTAGATACTAATACATATCAATTAAGATGAGACCAAATTATAGGGGCCCAATAACACACCATAAAAAAACAAATGATGACCATTAAACAGTTTTAATGGTTGGTCATGTCTAAGACCAGACTATAGGGTAGTCAATCATTAAGATATCATATACACAAACCAATCCGATGTAAAGGAAAACATATTCTACATAATGAGACCTCAAGACGTGAATAATACCAGTCTCAATGCGCTACCCAAATGCTGAACCAAAAATGGGCCTAACCTTACATTCCTGCTTTTTCAAATAAAGATAGCAAGAGAACAAAGAAAAATTGATACTATTAGTAAATAAGAAAGCTACTTAAAATAACATGCTCTAACTGATTCATGGAAGAAAAAAAATTTGGGTTTAGTATTCCTTTAAAGCCATATTAGTGGAATGCTACAGATTAAGGGCTGGATTATGAGTGGAAAACAAACGTTCGTGCGTGAGCAATAAGGGGTTCATCGTGGGGGTTTGCGCTCATAAGGCTTACTGCTGGTATTATGAGTAGAAAGTAAACACGATTGTTTGAATGATTACCTCAGAGCTCTGGTTAACTGTTTTGCGAAACAAAAAAGTTGCATGAAAAACACAAAAAAAATTACAAAGTATAGTTACACTCACAATAACACCATCTAATAAAAATTTAAAGGGACATTCTAGTAGTAAAAACAATATGCTTTAATTTGTTAACGCATGTAATGTTTGCAAAACTCACCCTGGAACTCAGCAAAGGGGTTAAACCCAGAAAGTCATGTTCGGGATCTGCATAGAATTATGTGTCCTGAGCAGGAAACATCTGATGAGCCAGTTGTCAGTAGCAACCTCACCTCCTAGTCAATCACCAGCCACATTCAGCTTGGGTGCTACAAAGCTTGAGACTCTTTTAGCGGGACATTATATTTGTGTTTAACCCTGCGGGGATTAGACTCTTGAGTGGGACATTATATTTGTGTTTAACCCCTCTGCATGGATTAGACTCTTGAGTGGGACATTATATTTGTGTTTAACCCCTCTGCATGGACTAGACTCTGGAGCGGAACATTATATCTGTGCTTAACCCCTCTGCGGGGATTAGACTCTTGAGCGGGACATTACATTTGTGTTTAACCCCTCTGCGGGGATTAGACTCTTGGGCGGGACATTAGATTTGTGTTTAACCCCTCTGCGGGGATTAGACTCTTGGGTGGGACATTAGATTTGTGTTTAACCCCTCTGCGGGGATTAGACTCTTGGGCGGGACATTAGATTTGTGTTTAACCCCTCTGCTGAGAATAGACTCTTGGGCGGGACATTACATTTGTGTTTACCCCTCTGTGGGGATTAGACTCTTGAGCGGATCATTACATTTGTGTTTAACCCCTCTGCGGGGATTAGACTCTTGAGCGGATCATTACATTTGTGTTTAACCCCTCTGCAGGGATTAGACTCTTGGGCGGGACATTACATTTGTGTTTACCCCTCTGCGGGGATTAGACTCTTGAGCGGGACATTACATTATGTTTAACCCCTCTGCAGGGATTAGACTCTTGGGCGGGACATTACATTTGTGTTTAACCCCTCTGCAGGGATTAGACTCTTGGGCGGGACATTACATTTGTGTTTAACCCCTCTGCAGGGATTAGACTCTTGGGCGGGACATTACATTTGTGTTTACCCTTCTGCGGGGATTAGACTCTTGGGCGGGACATTAGATTTGTGTTTAACCCCTCTGCAGGGATTAGACTCTTGGGCGGGACATTACATTTGTGTTTAACTCCTCTGCAGGGATTAGACTCTTGGGCGGGACATTACATTTGTGTTTAACTCCTCTGCAAGGATTAGACTCTTGGGCGGGACATTACATTTGTTTTTACCCCTCTGCAGGGATTAGACTCTTGGGCGGGACATTACATTTGTGTTTAACTCCTCTGCATGGATTAGACTCTTGGGCGGGACATTAGATTTGTGTTTAACCCCTCTGCAGGGATTAGACTCTTGGGCAGGACATTAGATTTGTGTTTAACTCCTCTGCAGGGATTAGACTCTTGGGCGGGACATTAGATTTGTGTTTAACCCCTCTGCAGGGATTAGACTCTTGGGCGGGACATTAGATTTGTGTTTAACCCCTCTGCAGGGATTAGACTCTTGGACGGGACATTACATTTGTGTTTACCCCTCTGCGGGGATTAGACTCTTGAGCGGGACATTACATTATGTTTAACCCCTCTGCAGGGATTAGACTCTTGGGCGGGACATTACATTTGTGTTTAACCCCTCTGCAGGGATTAGACTCTTGGGCGGGACATTACATTTGTGTTTAACCCCTCTGCAGGGATTAGACTCTTGGGCGGGACATTACATTTGTGTTTACCCCTCTGCGGGGATTAGACTCTTGGGCGGGACATTAGATTTGTGTTTAACCCCTCTGCAGGGATTAGACTCTTGGGCGGGACATTACATTTGTGTTTAACCCCTCTGCAGGGATTAGACTCTTGGGCGGGACATTACATTTGTGTTTAACTCCTCTGCAGGGATTAGACTCTTGGGCGGGACATTACATTTGTTTTTACCCCTCTGCAGGGATTAGACTCTTGGGCGGAACATTACATTTGTGTTTAACTCCTCTGCATGGATTAGACTCTTGGGCGGGACATTAGATTTGTGTTTAACCCCTCTGCAGGGATTAGACTCTTGGGCAGGACATTAGATTTGTGTTTAACTCCTCTGCAGGGATTAGACTCTTGGGCGGGACATTAGATTTGTGTTTAACCCCTCTGCAGGGATTAGACTCTTGGGCGGGACATTAGATTTGTGTTTAACCCCTCTGCAGGGATTAGACTCTTGGGCGGGACATTAGATTTGTGTTTAACTCCTCTGCAGGGATTAGACTCTTGGACGGGACATTAGATTTGTGTTTAACCCCTCTGCGGCGATTAGACTCTTGGGCGGGACATTACATTTGTGTTTAACTCCTCTGCAGGGATTAGACTCTTTGGCGGGACATTAGATTTGTGTTTAACCCCTCTGCAGGGATTAGACTCTTGGGCGGGACATTAGATTTGTGTTTAACCCCTCTGTGGGGATTAGACTCTTGAGCGGGACATTAGATTTGTGTTTAACCCCTCTGTGGGGATTAGACTCTTGAGCGGGACATTACATTTGTGTTTAACCCCTCTGCTGAGAATAGACTCTTGAGCGGATCATTACATTTGTGTTTAACCTCTCTGCAGGGATTAGACTCTTGAGCAGATCATTACATTTGTGTTTTAACCCCTCTGCGGGGATTAGACTCTTGAACGGGACATTAGATTTGTGTTTAACCCATCTGCGGGGATTAGACTCTTGAGTGTGACATTACATTTGTGTTTAACCCCTCTGCGGGGATTAGACTCTTGAGTGGGACATTAAATTTGTGTTTAACCCCTCTGCGGGGATTAGACTCTTGAGCGGGATATTACATTTGTGTTTAACGCCTTTGCTGGGATTAGACTCTTGATCTGGACATTAGATTTGTGTTTAACCCCAAATTAGAGCATGTAACTTTTCCAATTACAATGTCCCTATATTTAAGACAGTCTAGTATGAACAAACTATTTTGGAAAATACCCTCTAAATGTTTTAATTAACAACAAAATATTGTGTTGTGGAAAAAACACTCTTTTCTTTTGTCACTTGCTTCCACACCCTTCTCCTATAACAAACTCTCTTACTCTTTGCATGTCAGGCTTTCCCTATGCGATTATAGAAATAAATGCTACCATTGCTGTGACTGCTTTCTGCAGACAAATAGCTAGATTACGAGTTTTGCGTTATGAGTGAAAAAGCAGCGTTATGCTTCATAACGCTGCTTTTTCCCTAACGCCGCTATTACAAGTCTTGTAGGTATAGGTGTACTGCACACCGTTTCGGCCGTCACGCAATGTCAGTACTGCACATTTAAAAAAGTCCTTTTTCAATGGGACTCCCATTTTACTAGTTTGCCTGGGAGGCAAAAAGTGAGCGGTACACTGTATACTGACAAGATCCGTACCACCATCTAAAGTCAGTAGTTCTGAGTTTTACGTTACAAAGATGTACCATAAAACTCATAACTAAAGTGTTAAAAAGTACACTAACACCCATAAACTATCTATTAACCCCTAAACTGAGGCCCTCCCGCATCGCAAACACTAAAATAAAATTATTAACCCCTAATCTGCTGCTCCCGACATCACCGCCACTAAAAAAAAACTATTAACCACTAAACTGCCGCCCTCCCGCATCGCAAACATTATTTAAAGATTATTAACCCCTAATCTGCCGTCCGCCCACACCGCTGTTATAATAAACCTATTAAACACTAAACCGCAAGCCCCCCACAACGAAATATACTAAAATAAATTATTAACCCCTAGACCTCTGACCTCCCATATCACTAACGCTACATAAATATATTAACCCCTAACCCTAACGTAACCCTAACCTAACCCTAACACCCCCTAACTTAAATATAATTAAAATAAAGCTAAATAAACCTTTAAATTATTAACTAAATAATTCCTATTTATAACTAAATACATACTTATCTGTAAAAAAAAACTAAGGCCTAGATTTGGAGTTTGGCGTTAGCCGTGAAAACCAGCGTTAGAGGCTCCTAACGCTGGTTTTAGGCTACCGCCGGTATTTGGAGTCACTCAAAATAGGGTCTAACGCTCACTTTTCAGCCGCAACATTTCCATACCGCAGATCCCCTTACGTCAATTGCGTATCCTATCTTTTCAATGGGATTTTTCTAACTCCGGTATTTAGAGTTGTTTCTGAAGTGAGCGTTAGACATCTAACGACAAAACTCCAGCCGCAGGAAAAACAAAATTTATGCTTACCTGATAAATTCATTTCTCCTGTAGTGTGGTCAGTCCACGGGTCATCATTACTTCTGGGATATTATCTCCTCCCCTACAGGAAGTGCAAGAGGATTCACCCAGCAGAGCTGCTATATAGCTCCTCCCCTCTACGTCACCTCCAGTCATTCGACCAAAGGACCAACGAGAAAGGAGAAGCCCAAGGGTGTAGTGGTGACTGGAGTATAATCCAAAAATTTTTTTAGCCTGCCATAAAAAACAGGGCGGGCCGTGGACTGACCACACTACAGGAGAAATGAATTTATCAGGTAAGCATAAATTTTGTTTTCTCCTGTTAAGTGTGGTCAGTCCACGGGTCATCATTACTTCTGGGATACCAATACCAAAGCAAAAGTATACGGATGACGGGAGGGACAGGCAGGCTCTTTATACGGAGGGAACCACTGCCTGAAGAACCTTTTTCCCAAAAACAGCCTCCGAAGAAGCAAAAGTGTCAAATTTGTAAAATTTGGAAAAAGTATGAAGAGAAGACCAAGTTGCAGCCTTGCAAATCTGTTCAACAGAAGCCTCATTCTTAAAGGCCCAAGTGGAAGCCACAGCTCTAGTAGAATGAGCTGTAATTCTTTCAGGAGGCTGCTGTCCAGCAGTCTCATAGGCTAATCGTATTATGCTACGAAGCCAAAAAGAGAGAGAGGTAGCTGAAGCTTTTTGACCTCTCCTCTGACCAGAATAAACGACAAACAGGGAAGACGTTTGACGAAAATCCTTAGTTGCCTGTAGATAAAATTTCAGGGCACGGACTACATCTAGATTGTGTAGCATACGTTC
Source organism: Bombina bombina (assembly GCF_027579735.1). NCBI lineage: Eukaryota > Metazoa > Chordata > Amphibia > Anura > Bombinatoridae > Bombina > Bombina bombina. The sequence goes on from NC_069510.1 coordinate 131,313,352, forward strand.
CTTCTTCGAGGAAGGATTAGGACACAAAGATGGAACAACAATCTCTTGATTGATATTCCTGTTAGTGACCACCTTAGGTAGGAACCCAGGTTTAGTACGCAGAACTACCTTGTCAGAATGAAAAATCAGATAAGGAGAATCACAATGTAAGGCAGATAACTCAGAGACTCTTCGAGCCGAGGAAATAGCCATTAAAAACAGAACTTTCCAAGATAACAACTTGATATCAATGGAATGAAGGGGTTCAAACGGAACACCCTGTAAAACATTAAGAACTAAGTTCAAACTCCATGGCGGAGCAACAGTTTTAAACACAGGCTTGATCCTAGCTAAAGCCTGACAAAAAGCTTGAACGTCCGGAACTTCTGACAGACGTTTGTGTAAAAGAATGGACAGAGCTGAAATCTGTCCCTTTAAAGAACTAGCGGATAACCTCTTTTCTAAACCTTCTTGTAGAAAAGACAATATCCTTGGAATCCTAACCTTACTCCATGAGTAACTCTTGGATTCGCACCAATATAAGTATTTACGCCATATTTTATGGTAAATCCTTCTGGTAACAGGCTTCCTAGCCTGTATTAAGGTATCAATAACTGGCTCAGAAAACCCACGTTTTGATAAAATCAAGCGTTCAATTTCCAAGCAGTCAGCTTCAGAGAAGTTAGATTTTGATGTTTGAATGGACCCTGGATCAGAAGGTCCTGTTTCAGAGGTAGAGACCAAGGCGGACAGGATGACATGTCCACTAGATCTGCATACCAAGTCCTGCGTGGCCATGCAGGTGCTATTAGAATCACTGATGCTCTCTCCTGTTTGATTCTGGCAATCAATCGAGGAAGCATCGGGAAGGGTGGAAACACATAAGCCATCCCGAAGGTCCAAGGTGCTGTCAAAGCATCTATCAAAACCGCTCCCGGATCCCTGGATCTGGACCCGTAGCGAGGAAGCTTGGCGTTCTGACGAGACGCCATGAGATCTATCTCTGGTTTGCCCCAACGTCGAAGTATCTGGGCAAAGACCTCCGGATGAAGTTCCCACTCCCCCGGATGAAAAGTCTGACGACTTAAGTAATCCGCCTCCCAGTTCTCCACTCCCGGGATGTGGATTGCAGACAGGTGGCAAGAGTGAGACTCTGCCCAGCGAATTATCTTTGATACTTCCATCATTGCTAGGGAGCTTCTTGTCCCTCCCTGATGGTTGATGTAAGCTACAGTCGTGATGTTGTCCGACTGAAACCTGATGAACCCCCGAGTTGTTAACTGGGGCCAAGCCAGAAGGGCATTGAGAACTGCTCTCAATTCCAGAATGTTTATTGGAAGGAGACTCTCCTCCTGATTCCATAGTCCCTGAGCCTTCAGAGAATTCCAGACAGCGCCCCAACCTAGTAGGCTGGCGTCTGTTGTTACAATTGTCCAGTCCGGCCTGCTGAATGGCATCCCCCTGGACAGGTGTGGCCGATAAAGCTACCATAGAAGAGAATTTCTGGTCTCTTGATTCAGATTCAGAGTGGGGGACAAATCTGAGTAATCCCCATTCCACTGACTTAGCATGCACAATTGCAGCGGTCTGAGATGTAGATGTGCAAAAGGTACTATGTCCATTGCTGCTACCATTAAGCCGATCACCTCCATGCATTGAGCTACTGACGGGTGTTGAATGGAATGAAGGACACGGCATGCATTTTGAAGCTTTGTTAACCTGTCTTCTGTCGGGTAAATCTTAATTTCTACAGAATCTATCAGAGTCCCCAAGAAGGGAACTCTTGTGAGTGGAAAGAGAGAACTCTTCTTTTCGTTCACCTTCCATCCATGCGACCTTAGAAATGCCAGTACTAACTCTGTATGAGACTTGGCAGTTTGAAAGCTTGAAGCTTGTATCAGAATGTCGTCTAGGTACGGAGCTACCGAAATTCCTCGCGGTCTTAGTACCGCCAGAAGAGTAACCAGAACCTTTGTGAAGATTCTTGGAGCCGTAGCCAATCCGAATGGAAGAGCTACAAACTGGTAATGCCTGTCTAGAAAGGCAAACCTTAGATACCGGTAATGATTTCTGTGAATCGGTATGTGAAGGTAAGCATCCTTTAAATCCACTGTGGTCATGTACTGACCCTCTTGGATCATGGGCAAAATTGTTCGAATAGTTTCCATCTTGAACGATGGAACTCTTAGGAATTTGTTTAGGATCTTTAAATCCAAGATTGGCCTGAAAGTTCCCTCTTTTTTGGGAACTACAAACAGATTTGAGTAAAACCCTTGTGCTTGTTCCGACCGCGGAACTGGATGGATCACTCCCATTAATAAAAGATCTTGTACGCAGCGTAGGAACGCTTCTTTCTTTATTTGGTTTGTTGACAACCTTGACAGATGAAATCTCCCTCTTGGGGGAGAGGATTTGAAGTCCAGAAGGTATCCCTGAGATATGATCTCTAACGCCCAGGGATCCTGAACATCTCTTGCCCAAGCCTGGGCGAAGAGAGAAAGTCTGCCCCCTACTAGATCCGGTCCCGGATCGGGGGCCCTCGATTCATGCTGTCTTAGGGGCAGCAGCAGGTTTCCTGGCCTGCTTGCCCTTGTTCCAGGACTGGTTAGGTTTCCAGCCTTGTCTGTAGCGAGCAACAGCTCCTTCCTGTTTTGGTGCAGAGGAAGTTGATGCTGTTCCTGCTTTGAAATTACGAAAGGAACGAAAATTAGACTGTCTAGCCCTAGGTTTGGCTTTGTCCTGAGGCAGGGCATGGCCTTTACCTCCTGTAATGTCAGCGATAATCTCTTTCAACCCGGGCCCGAATAAGGTTTGCCCTTTGAAAGGTATATTAAGCAATTTAGATTTAGAAGTAACATCAGCTGACCAGGATTTTAGCCACAGTGCTCTGCGTGCCTGAATGGCAAATCCGGAATTCTTAGCCGTAAGTTTAGTTAAATGTACTACGGCGTCTGAAATAAATGAGTTAGCTAACTTAAGGGCTTTAAGTTTGTGTGTAATCTCATCTAGTGTAGATGATTGAAGTGTCTCTTCCAGAGACTCAAACCAAAATGCTGCTGCAGCCGTGACAGGCGCAATACATGCAAGAGGTTGCAATATAAAACCTTGTTGAACAAACATTTTCTTAAGGTAACCCTCTAATTTTTTATCCATTGGATCTGAAAAAGCACAGCTATCCTCCACCGGGATAGTGGTACGCTTAGCTAAAGTAGAAACTGCTCCCTCCACCTTAGGGACCGTTTGCCATAAGTCCCGTGTGGTGGCGTCTATTGGAAACATTTTTCTAAATATCGGAGGAGGTGAGAACGGCACACCGGGCCTATCCCACTCCTTAGTAACAATTTCAGTAAGTCTCTTAGGTATAGGAAAAACATCAGTACTCGCCGGTACCGCAAAATATTTATCCAACCTACACATTTTCTCTGGTATTGCAACTGTGTTACAATCATTCAGAGCCGCTAACACCTCCCCTAGTAATACACGGAGGTTTTCCAGCTTAAATTTAAAATTTGAAATATCTGAATCCAGTCTGTTTGGATCAGAACCGTCATCCACAGAATGAAGTTCTCCGTCCTCATGTTCTGCCACCTGTGACGCAGTGTCTGACATGGCCCTAATATTATCAGCGCACTCTGTTCTCACCCCAGAGTGATCACGCTTGCCTCTAAGTTCTGGTAATTTAGCCAAAACTTCAGTCATAACAGTAGCCATATCCTGTAATGTGATTTGAAATGGCCGCCCAGATGTACTCGGCGCTACAATATCACGCACCTCCCGAGCGGGAGATGCAGGTACTGACACGTGAGGCGAGTTAGTCGGCATAACTCTCCCCTCGTTGTTAGGTGAAATATGTTCAGTTTGTACAGATTGACTTTTATTTAAAGTAACATCAATACAATTAGTACATAAATTTCTATTGGGCTCCACTTTGGCATTAGCACATATAGCACATGTATCTTCCTCTGAATCAGACATGTTTAACACACTAGCAATAAACTAGCAACTTGGAAATGCTTTTCAAGTAATTTACAATAATATGAAAACGAACTGTGCCTATAAGAAGCACAGAAAAAATTATGACAGTTGAAAATAAATAAGTTATAGCATCAAATCTTTGTAAAAAATACACAATTCTAGCAAAGGATTGTTCCCATTAGCAAAGGATAACTAACCCTGTTAGCAGAAAAAATACACAAATAAACGTTTTTTATCACAGTCAACTACAATCTTCACAGCTCTGCTGTGAATGATTGCCTCCCTCAAAACAAGCTTTGGAGATCCCTGAGTTCTGTAGAGATGAACCGGATCATGCAGGAAGAAAATGAACTTCTGACTGAGTTTTTTGATGCGTAGTAAAAGCGCCAAAAATGGCCCCTCCCCCTCACACATAACAGTGAGAGAGATCAGAAAACTGCTTTAATTTAAACAAAACTATTGCCAAGTGGAAAAAATAGTGCCCAAAACATTTTTTCACCCAGTACCTCAGAGAAATAAACGATTTTACATGCCAGCAAAAAAACGTTTAACCTCAATAAATTAATTGTTATTTAAAACCTATTGCAAGTCCCTGCAAATTAGGTTAAGTCTATGCATACAGTATAAATCCAGTGAAGTACCATTCCCCAGAATACTGAAGTGTGAAATATACATACATGACAGCCTGATCGGAACAGCCAATAGATTGCGAGCTCAATCTGATTGGCTGATTGAATCAGCCAATCGGATTGAACTTGAATCTGATTGGCTGATTCCATCAGCCAATCAGAATTTTCCTACCTTAATTCCGATTGGCTGATAGAATCCTATCAGCCAATCGGAATTCGAGGGACGCCATCTTGGATGACGTCCCTTAAAGGAACCGTCATTCGTCGTTAGTCCGTCGGGCCAGCAGGATGTTCCGCGTCGGAGGTCTGCAAGATGGATCCGGAAGAAAAAAGATTGAAGATGCCGTTGATAGAAGACTTCATCCGGATCATGGACCTCTTCAGCTCCCGCTTGGATGAAGACTTCATCCGGATCATGGACCTCTTCAGCCCCCCGCTTGGGCTTGGATCAGGACATCGGAAGAGCTCTTCAGGACGGATCGGTGAACCTGGTATGGTGAAGATAAGGTAGGAAGATCTTCAGGGGCTTAGTGTTAGGTTTATTTAAGGGGGGTTTGGGTTAGATTAGGGGTATGTGGGTGGTGGGTTGTAATGTTGGGGGGCTTGGGTATTGTATTTTTTTTTTTACAGGCAAAAGAGCTGAACTTCTTGGGGCATGCCCCGCAAAGGGCCCTGTTCAGGGCTGGTAAGGTAAAAGAGCTTTGAACTTTAGTTATTTAGAATAGGGTAGGGCATTTTTTTTATTTTGGGGGGCTTTGTTATTTTATTAGGGGGCTTAGAGTAGGTGTAATTAGTTTAAAATTGTTGTAATATTTTTCTGATGTTTGTAAATATTTTTTTATTTTTTGTAACTTAGTTCTTTTTTATTTTTTGTACTTTAGCAAGTTTATTTAATTGTATTTATTTGTAGGAATTGTATTTAATTAATTTATTTATAGTGTAGTGTTAGGTTTAATTGTAGGTAATTGTAGGTAGTTTATTTAATTAATTTATTGATAGTATAGTGTTAGGTTTAATAGTAACTTAGGTTAGGATTTCTTTTACAGGTAAATTTGTAATTATTTTAAATATTTTAGCTATTAAATAGTTCTTAACTATTTAATAGGTATTGTACCTGGTTAAAATATATACAAAGTTACCTGTAAAATAAATATTAATCCTAAAATAGCTATAATATAATTATAATTTATATTGTAGCTATATTAGGATTTATTTTACAGGTAAGTATTTAGCTTTAATTAGGAATAATTTATTTAATATGAGTTAATTAATTTCGTTAGATTAAAATTATATTTAATTTAGGGGGGTGTTAGTGTTAGGGTTAGACTTAGCTTTAGGGGTTAATACATTTATTAGAATAGCGGTGAGCTCTAGTCGGCAGATTAGGGGTTAATAATTGAAGTTAGGTGTCGGCGATGTTAGGGAGGGCAGATTAGGGGTTAATACTATTTATTATAGGGTTAGTGAGGCGGATTAGGGGTTAATAACTTTATTATAGTAGCGCTCAGGTCCGGTCGGCAGATTAGGGGTTAATAAGTGTAGGCAGGTGGAGGCGACGTTGTGGGGGGCAGATTAGGGTTACATAGGGATAATGTAAGTAGCGGCGGTTTACGGAGCGGCAGATTAGGGGTTAATAATAATTTGCAGGGGTCAGCGATAGCGGGGGCGGCAGATTAGGGGTTAATAAGTGTAAGGTTAGGGGTGTTTAGACTCGGGGTACATGTTAGAGTGTTAGGTGCAGAAGTAGGAAGTGTTACCGCATAGCAAACAATGGGGCTGCGTTAGGAGCTGAACGCGGCTTTTTTTCAGCTCAAACAGCCCCATTGTTTCCTATGGGAGAATCGTGCACGAGCACGTTTTTGAGGCTGGCCGCGTCCGTAAGCAACTCTGGTATCGAGAGTTGAAGCTGCGTTAAAAATGCTCTGCGCTCCTTTTTTGGAGCCTAACGCAGCCTTTATGTGGACTCTCAATACCAGAGTTATTTTTATGGTGCGGCCAGAAAAAAGCCGGCGTTAGTTTTTCGGGTCGTTACCGACAAAACTCCAAATCTAGCCGTAAGCTAGCTGCAATATAACTAATAGTTATACTGTAGCTATCTTAAGTTTTATTTTTATTTCACAGCTAAGTTTGTATTTATTTTAACTAGGTAGACTAGTTAGTAAATAGTTATTAACTATTTAATAACTACTTAGTTAAAATAAATACAAAGTTACCTGTAAAATAAAACCTAACCTGCCTTAAACTAAAAACTAACATTACAATAAAATAAAATAAATGAAATTATTAAAATACAATTTTCTAACATACAAAAAAATAAACACTAAATTACAAAAAATAAAAAACAAAATTGTAAAAAATAAAAATGAATTACTCCTAATCTAATAGCCCTATCAAAATAAAAAAAAAACCTAGCCTACACTAAACTGCCAATGGCCCTGAAAAAGGGCCTTTTGTGGCGCATTGCCCCAAAGAAATCAGCTCTTTTACCTGTAAAAAAAAATACAAACACCCACCCAGCAGTAAAACCCACCACCCAACCCCCCAAATAAAAACCTATCTAAATAAACCTAAGCTAACCATTGCCTTGAAAAGGGCATTTGGATGGGTATTGCCCTTAAAAGGGCATTTAGCTCTTTTACATTACCCAAACCCTAAGCTAAAAATAAAAAAACATCCAAAAAACCCTTAAAAAAACTAACTCCCGACGATCCACTTACAGTTATCGAAGTCCGGACATCCATCCTCATCCAGCCGGCGAAGTCCTCATCCAAGCGGAAAGAAGTGTTTATCCAGGAGGCCTCTTCTATCTTCATCCATCCAGCGCTGAGCAGGTTCATCTTCAATACATCCGGCGCGGAGCATTCTCTTCTTATGGTCGACGCTGGAAAATGAAGGTTCCCTTTAAGTGACATCATCCAAGATGGCATCCCTTACATTTCTATTGGCTGAAATATTTCTATCAGCCAATAGGAATTAAAGGGGAAAAAATCTTATTGGCTCTTGCAATCAGCCAATAGGATTGAGCTTTCATCCTATTGGCTGATTGGAACAGCCAATAGAATGAGAGCTCAATCCTATTGGCTGATTGGATCAGCCAATAGGATGAAAGCTCAATACTATTGGCTGAATTCAACAGCCAATATAATTTTTCCCCTTTAGTTCCTATTGGCTGATAGAAATCTTTCAGCCAATAGGAATGTAAGGGACGCCATCTTGGATGACGTCACTTAAAGGGAACCTTCATTTTCCAGCGATGACTGTAAGAAGAGGATGCTCCATGCCGGATGTCTTGAAGATGGACCTGCATCGCGCCGGATGGATGAAGATAGAAGATGCCGTCTGGCTGAAGACTTATTTCCGCTTGGATGAGGATGGATATCCGGACTTCGATAATTGTAAGTGGATCGTCGGGGGTTAGTGTTAGTTTTTTTTAAGAGTTTTTTGGGTGGTTTTTTTTTTTGCTTAGGGTTTGGGCAATGTAAAAGAGATAAATGCCCTTTTGAGGGCAATGCCCATCCAAATGCCCTTTTCAGGGCAATGGTTAGCTTAGGTTTATTTAGATACTTTTTTATTTGGGGGGGGTAGTTGGTTGGGTGGTGGGTTTTAGTGTTGGGGGGTGTTTGACATTTTTATTTACAGGTGATTTTTATTTTTGATAATTTCGTTTTTACTATGTAAGGCAGGTTAGGTTTTATTTTACAGGTAACTTTGTATTTATTTTAACTAGGTAGTTATTAAATAGTTAATAACCATTTACTAACTAGTCTACCTAGTTAAAATAAATACAAACTTAGCTGTGAAATAAAAATAAAACATAAGATAGCTACAATATAACTATTAGTTATTTTGTAGCTAGCTTAGGGTTTTTTTTACAGGTAAGTATGTATTTAGTTTTAAATAGGAATTATTTAGGTAATAATTGTAAGGTTTATTTAGATTTATTTTTATTATATTTAAGTTAGGGGGTGTTAGGGTTAGGGTTATATTTAGGCTTAGGGATACGTTAGGGTTATGCTTAGGGTTAGGTTTAGGGGTTAATATATTTATTTAGTGTTAGTGATGTTGGAGGCCAGAGGTTTAGGGGTTAATAACTTTAGTACAGTGGAGGCGGAAGATTAGGGGTTAATAACTGTAATGTAGATGGCGGCGATGTTAAGAGCGGCAGATTAAGGGTTAATAAGTGTATTTAGGTGGCGGTGATGTTAGCGGCAGCAGATTAGGGGTTAATAACTGTATGTAGGTGGCGGCAATATTGGGAGCGGCAGATTAGGGGTTAATAGTTTTATTTGGTTGGCGGCGATGCTAAGGGCGGCAGATTAGGGGTTAATAACATTATACAAAAAAGAAAGAAAACGATGGCACTACAAGTGTTGAGTCCCTATTTAATTAGAATATACCCTTGTATAAGTAACGGGTTTATATGTAATGGTAATAGGGGATCAGGGTGCTGTACATAAACAGAAACAGAAGAAAAGTATGTACATAGATAGCACTCCACAACACGTAGAATACTAAACAAGGGGGTTCCCAAGAAACATATGACATCCCCAGTACTAGGGGTAAAACATAACTTTTATTAATTAAAATTAAAAAAACTGTGTGTATTAAAAGCACAGAGATGTAACGAGGGTGTTTCTATACTGTGGTAGGATTATCAGAGGAACGAGAGTGGTAGATAAACACACTACTATTATAGTAGGTTATTAATCACAGATGTTAATTGTGGGAAGAGGTATTCAGATACACTACTGACACAAGGGGGCATATTGTGCCAGATCCCTCCGTAATAGCACAGGTAACTGGGGAATAAACCTACAGACGAAAAAATATCTGGGACTCCACCGGGAGAATGTTTACTACCAGTAGAAGGTATTATTAATTGTACATAATGATATATTATAATTATAAGTGGTGATATAGAAATATGGCACAATATAAGTAAATATAAATTAACACTTCTTTATATCACTAGCGTAGTACTTAAAGTGTCAGTAAACTTTAAAAATAATGTTATATAATTCTGCGCATAGTGCAGAATTATATAACATTATATTAGACAAACATCTATAAAACATAATTTCCCCTATTAATTTAAAAAAAAAACGCTGTTTCACAGACCCGCTCTCTTCTCTCTGCTGAGCAGAGAGCAGGTCTGTGAAACAGCGTTTTTTTTTTTTAAATTAATAGGGGAAATTATGTTTTATAAATGTTTGGCTAATATAATGTTATATAATTCTGCACTATGTGCAGAATTATATAACATTATTTTTAAGGTTTACTGTTCCTTTAAGTTGAAATTATGCTACTGTGCTATCTGAATAGATAGTTATAGTAAATATCTTCTATCTGCTAGTAGAGTAAGTTAGGTAAATGAGTGCTTATTGCTCCAAATGTGATGGTATTTGCTGCCAGTTGGTGGTATTAAATGATTATATAAAATAATATCTACTATATGGTGATATAGCACTGGAGCGCAATATAAGTGGGTATAAATTATAAACAAATCATGTCTTAATACCAATAGTGTTGCTCCAAATGAGATGGTATTTACTGCCAGTTTGTAGTATTAATACAGAGTAATATCTACTATATGGTAATGTAGAAATGAAGCACAATATAAGTAGGTATAAATTATGAACATGTAATTTCTTAATACCAATAGCGTTGTACTTTAATCTAATTTGTGCTCTTAGGTTTATCTAAATATATTATTATAGACAGTTACTAGAGTATCCAGGAGGCTTGATTGGTTAGATAAATAAGTATTCTGCTATATTGTCCCCCTGTGGGTCAGCTGGGCTGATAGTATATTACCCGGGGGCTAAATTATACAAACTATTACGAATAAGTAGTTTATAGGGCACCCTCTCCCACTGAAGTGGTAGTATAATTATGGCAGTGATAATAAATTGCCTTTTATACATAGAGAACGCAGTATGCACAAGTGTGTCCACTAGTATTAGTAGCTGGAATTTTACTTACTCCACTAGGAAAATCACTTGCCCCAGTTAGTGATAATCACAAAGGTAAAAGTATGTTTAAATAATTTATATATATATATCTTTCTCTCATTCCACTGCGAAACTAGTGTTCCGCCTGTGGCCACAATCGTAACGCTCCCCACTGAGGAAACCACTTAACCCAATATGTGCTAACCACTAAAATAATTGATTCTTAGTTTTAAGTAATTGTAAGTATCATTATGTGGCGAAATTATTGCTCTGCTAAAGGTAACCACTTTAATTATACAAGGATAGCAAGGTTTTAAGTATAGAAGATAACACTCTCATACAATCTGCTGTTTAAAAATGGAGACAACACGTCCCCAAACGCCCTGACATGTTTCGCCTTTCGGCTTTGTAGGTTGCGGCGATGTCGGGGGCAGCAGATTAGATGTGGTTTTTATGTTAAGGTGTTAGGTTTAAACATAACTTTTTCTTCCCCCAAAGACATCAATGGGGCTGCGTTACAGAGCTTTTGTTTCCGCGATCGAAGGTGTTAGGCTTCTTTTTTACCGGCTCTCCCAATTGATGTATATGGGGAAATCGTGCACGAGGACATCAAAGCAGCGCTTGTATTTAGGTGCGGTATGGAGCTCAACACCACTATATCGCCCGCACAAGCCTGCTTTTTGTAAACTTGTAATAGCAGCGCTATAAGAAGGTGAAATAACGCTGATTTTGTGGCGGTCGTTAATTTCCCTATAGCGCTGAAAACTAGTAATCTATCTGAAAGGAAATGCTGTAATCCTGAATTCTACTAACTGTATTAAAAAGACAGTAAACACATTGTACTTACAATATTTTTCTTCTGTTGTACAATAAATTAATATACTAGGTAAGAGTGAAAATATTTTGAAAGCATTAACACATTGTTTGCTGCAATGATTCTGCAATAGTGAAACTATACTCACCACTTGCCTAATCTCGAGGAGCCAATCATGACTTGCTATTTGAGTAGAGACAGTTAGTCACAGTCATTTTATTGCATTGCTTCTGCTGGTGTTAATTAAAGGGACACTGAACCCAAATTTATTCTTTCATGATTCAGATAGCGCATGCAATTTTAAGCAACTTTCTCATTTACTCCTACTATCAATTTTTCTTCATTCTCTTGGTGTCTTTATTTGAAAAGCAAGAATGTAAGTTTAGATGCCGGCCCATTTTTGGTGAACAACCTGGGTTGTGCTTGCTGATTGGACAGCACCAATAAACAAGTGCTGTCCAGGGTCTGAACCAAGAAATGGCTGACTCCTTAGCTTAGATGCCTTCTTTTTCAAATAAAGATAGCAAGAGAATATTGAAAAATTGATAATAGGAGTAAAATAGAAAGTTGCTTAAAATTGTATGCTCTACATGAATCAAACATATTTTTTTTTGGGTTCAGTGTCCCTTTAAGGACAGATAAAGGGAGAGGCCAAGCTTGTGAAGCCTGACATGCTAATTCTAAACCTCCGAATGTTGAATCTCTTATTTTGTCAAATGAATAATGAATTGTATTAATCAGAAAAAAAGGAGATATGGTAAACAACATTCAAAAGACATTTTAAAGAGTGTGTCCCTGGACTGTTATCAAGCAATGGATTTTTTTGCTACCACAATAACAAATTTAAATGATTTCTAGAAAGGGTTTTACAATGTTGTGATTAATTTCTATTGTGTGTATAAACCATTGTATGTTCCTTTAATTGTGAGATTCTGATCTGCTTAAATGATAGCTGTCCTAGCCAAAACCAGAACTTTGGTAGCCGTGGGTCTGCCTGACAGTTTTATGCCCTTGTCGCCTGTCACCACAAATTAACTGTCTGTCCTTGTGCTTCTCTCCAGCCATAGCAGATTAGAGGACAGAGGCAGAGTGGCCCTAGGCTCATCCTGAAGGAACATCCTCTACCCTGGGACCCCTAGCTGTCTGCTCCAATCAATCGCTTTCCAACTTCCATCATTTTCTCTCTTTACTTCCTGGAGAACATACTGCTAAAAAAAGCTCTCACTTATTCATGTGATGCACAAATATCATTTCCCATGATGCACGTTAGAAAAGTAGGCAATATGGATGTGGTTTTGGAAAGATTGGAACAACTATGTCCTTCTGATTCATCTGACTGCTATAATGAAATGACTTTATGTAAAAACATTTGTTATTCAGTTCATCAGAATCTGTAAGATGCATTTGCAGTCACAGTCACATTTTGGTGGTCTTTTTAATACTGATTTCTCTAATGAATGAATGAATAATTGCAGCATTACTTCATTTTATATCTCCTCTTCAGCGCTGCAGTTTATTTAACAAAAAGTGCGTCACGGGCTTATAACAGCGTGCCTGATTGTGTCATTCAGCTAGAAGGGCCTTAATTGTGTAACAATGACACGCTCTAATCTCTTAGAACAGTGTTTTTGTCCTCAATGACCCCTAACAGATCAGGTTTTCATGATATCTTAACTAGAGCACAGCTGGAATAATCAGCTGATCAGTAACCATGGTTACTAACCTGCTTGCACCCATCAGCTGATTACTTCACCTGTGCTCTGGTTCAGACATCATGAAAATCTGGCTTGTTAGGGTACTTGAGGAATGGAGTTGTGAAACAATGCATTAGAGCACGTAATCTTATGACTATTGACCCCGCTCTACCTCTGCAAAGGGGTTAAACACACAGTAGAAATTCTGCTAAGGACCCATGGTGTACTGCTCGTCCCAAGCAGAACCCGCCACTGATCCAATCAGCAGTGCTAGTCATGTAGCTCTTATGTGCAATTAGTGCTGCTGATTGGATGAGAAACGGGTTCCGTTTAGGACCGGCAATGCACTGGCGGAACTTCTATTATGTGTTTAACCCCTTTGCTGGGGTTAAACACACAGAAGAGCAGGGTTGATTAGAGCATGTCATTTTTCAACTATTATGGCCTTTTGTTGTAGCATGCTCCCACTATAGTTAAGCAGCCAACAGCTTTACCCAGCACATGAAAGCACTGGGTTCTAGTTGAACTGCGCAATCGGAAGCGCTGTGATTAGACAGCAAGCCCAAGACACAGTTCTTAAAAAACTCCAGTGCCGTTACAGTGGAGTGCATATTATAATGAGAAGGCTTTGGGCTGCATAAATGTATCATTTGATTGTGTTTTTTAAAAGTACGACTATCGTTATGATTCATAATTCTACACATAATGCACAGTTATGTCAGACTGATTCCAATGTTTACTGTCCCTTTAACTCTTTTTTATTTGTAATTTCAGACTCTTACAGGAATAGCATAAAATATTTGAGTATAATGTCCCTTGGATGTATTTAATTTTATTTATTTAGCTGAATGCATTTACTATTCAAATTTACAAAATTGGGTACAAATATATATAATTATTTGCAGAAGAAGGTTGAAGCCAACAAAAGGTTGTGCAACTAAAAAGCACTCATCATCTCAGCCAAATTAGGAATTACATGTCCATGAATATAAGCAAACGTATAACTAGAAAAAAAACACTACAATTTCCCGCTAAGGGGGAAAACTAGCGGTTAAAATATCAAATTTCATTAAGTAAACTTTAAAAATGATGCAAGGATATTGGCAATATATACCAAGAGGAACTAAGTATATGTGTTATTGGATATAATAAGGACAACAACGTAAAATGATTGCTGCTATGGTTGTCAGAGAAATACTAAGACAGAGCATAGATATAAGGCAAACATGAGTGCTGTTCAACTGGCACTGAGGCAGATAATTAGTATAATATATTTATAGGTACTGATCATATATGATGTATAGGTGTGATACAGTTATTGATACTGATCATATATGATGTATAGGTGTGATACAGTTATTGATACTGATCATATATGATGTATAGGTATGATACAGTTATTGATACTGATCATATATGATGTATAGGTGTGATACAGTTATTGATACTGATCATATATGATGTATAGGTGTGATACAGTTATTGATACTGATCATATATGATGTATAGGTGTGATACAGTTATTGATACTGTTCATATATGATGTATAGGTGTGATACAGTTATTGATACTGATCATATATGATGTATAGGTGTGATACAGTTATTGATACTGATCATATATGATATATAAGTGTAAACTAGTCATTAATACTGTTCATATATGTTGTATATACATTGCTAATGAAAACAGTTACAATAAACTGGTTGTGAGAAAATGTATCAGTATGGTTAGCTGATTATGTTTCCATTAGGATTACACTAGTCTTATAGGGGTTAAATTTAAATGCTTCTCCCCTAATCAGTATCAACTACTAGGCCTTTGATAAAGCACAATTTATGTGCGAAACATGTCAGGGAGTTGTTGTTGGAGGACTTGGGATCCTCATTTTTTAAAATAAAGTGTCGTCTCTATCCTAAATAACTTACCTTATATATATTCGTTTCCCAGATAAGAATGGGAGGACTGTGCAGCCCCATACTATAACACAGGGTTGGGTAGAAATGTAACGTTTATTGCAGCAATTATACTGCAGCTCAAGAGGTTTTATTTAATACCGTGCACTTTTTATATATCGTGCACTTTTTGTATATATGGTGAATTTTATTAGGCCATTATACCATTTGCTTGTAAGGATAACTATACTAACTATATAACCACTGGTATATGATTATTTACTTAGTAATGCAGTAGGTTAAAATAAAAACGTGTATATTATTAAGTTGTTTTAAATACTTAGCAATTGAATGGGCTTATGTACATTACCGTAATACCTGTATAACGTTAATTTTTTAGTACTGATACCATCAGTTACTGAAAGACGTTTTCACAAGTTGATGAATTCAAAATCATGACACACTCATTGAGCTAACTTCTCATTAAGCAGATATTACTGCGATGTTCAACTTAGATACACACCTACATAATAAATAATTATTCATACTTATAGGTTCACAAACATTATAAGTGGAAAATCCGAATTTACTGCAAGGGTATTTTATAATTCCAATATATTTGCAAATCCTAACTGGAGGTGTTATAAATCACATTACAATAATATTTGCACAATGTTAATGATTTTATCATTGTTACTACTTTAAACTTGTAATATAATGCCTTGCTTGTGGGTGAACCTTATAAAAATGTTAAATAAGCTAACTATATACCTAGTTGATTATATAGGATAACTATCTATACCATTTGCAATATCCTCATTGTTGCTCATATAATACTCAGTGAATGTTACATGATACAATTCACACAGTGGACATTGTATGATGTTGATCAAACAGTTTTATTAAACTATTAACTGTTGCATCTGTCACATATGATTCAGTCAAGAGATGCATATGTCAAAAGGAGACTAATGTTACAATATATATTATACTAAGCACAGCAATAGTTATTCAAACTAAATTTATCATATGGGCACCTCTTGGTTTTGGCACATTATTTGCTATTTAGTAGTTGATACTGATTAGGGGAGAAGCATTTCAATTTAACCCCTATAAGACTAGTGTAATCCTAATGGAAACATAATCAGCTAACCATACTGATACATTTTCTCACAACCAGTTTATAGCAACTGTTTTCATTAGCAAAAAATACATATACATCATATATGAAAACAGAAAACTAAATGAAAACAGAATCAGTTAACTATACTGATACATTTTCTCACAACCAGTTTATTGTAACTGTTTTCATTAACAATGTATATACAACATATATGAACAGTATTAACGACTAGTTTACACTTATATATCATATATGATCAGTATCAATAACTGTATCATACCTATACATCATATATGAACAGTACCTATGAATATATTATACTTATAATCTGCCTCAGTGCCAGTTGAACTGCACTCATGTTTGCCTTATATCTATGCTCTGTCTTAGTATTTCTCTGAGTATTTCTCAGAGATGATGAGTACTTTTTAGTTACACAACCTTTTGTTGGTTTCGACCTTCTTCTGCATTGTCTCCTTAAGTATACAGCACCTATTCCACAAGTAATATTATAAAATATATAATATTTACTAGACATGTGCGATTCGGTTCAGTTCGATTCGGAAATTCGGAAAATTCAGAGATTCGGATCGAACCGAATCTCCGAATTAAAATAGTGCTGAATCTACAGAATAAATCCGAATAACTTCGGATTTATTCGGTAGATTCGAATGGCCATGGATTACACTAGTATTGTACAGTATATTAGGTTATATCACTCTGCTATGGGTTACACCTAATGTACAGTACATAATACTAGTCTAATCCCACCTAACACTTACCGAAATTCTGAATTTCCGAACTGAACCGAATCGAACCGAATCCAGCCGAATTTATTCAAATCCGAATGAATCCGAAACAAATCCGAACCGAATTGATTCAAATTTTTCCGAATTCGAATCGCTCTGAACCGAAATTCGAAAAAATCCGAATCGATCCGAACCGAATTTTTGCGCCATGCACATGTCTAATATTTACTTATAAGTGGGACATCTCTATCCAAGTGGTGTCATTCTCCCTTTCCTTTCTTCTTTCCCGTTCCCCTTCCATAGAATATATTATTATTTACCTAATGAGAAGTGTGGAATTGCATTCTTTTATTTGGAATAACATATTTCTGATGTTTGTTTTTTGCGGAGGACCAAAAAAAACATAATTTATGCTTACCTGATAAATTTCTCTCTCTTGTGATGTATCGAGTCCACGAATTCATCCATACGAGATATTTTCCTTCCCTACAAGAAGTGGCAGAGAGAGCACCCACAGCAGAGCTGTCCATATAGCTCCTCCCTTAGCTCCATCCCCCAGTCATTCGACCGTAGGTTAGGAAGAAAAAGGAGAAACTATAGGGTGCAGTGGTGACTGAAGTTTTTAAAATAAAAATATACTACCTGTCTTAAATAGACAGGGCGGGCCGTGGACTCGATACATCACAAGATAACGAAATTTATCAGGTAAGCATAAATTCTGTTTTTTCTTGTAAGATGTGTGGAGTCCACGGATTCATCCATACTTATGGGATACCAATACCAAAGCTTTAGGACACGGATGAAGGGAGGGACAAGACAGGTACCTTAAACGGAAGGCACCACTGCTTGTAGAACCTTTCTCCCAAAAATAGCCTCCGAAGAAGCAAAAGTATCAAATTTGTAAAATTTGGAAAAAGTATGAAGCGAAGACCAAGTCGCCGCCTTACAAATCTGTTCAACAGAAGCCTCATTTTTAAAAGCCCATGTGGAAGCCACTGCTCTAGTAGAATGAGCAGTAATTCTTTCAGGAGGCTGCTGGCCAAACGGATTAAGCTTTTCAGCCAAAAGGAAAGAGAGGTAGCCGTAGCCTTTTGACCTCTCCGTTTACCAGAATAAACAACAAACAATGCAGATGTTTGACGGAAATCTTTAGTTGCTTGTAAGTAGAACTTTAAAGCACGAACCACATAAAGATTGTGCAACAGACGTTCCTTCTTTGATGAAGGATTAGGACACAGAGAAGGAACAACAATCTCCTGATTGATATTCCTATTAGAAACAACCCTAGGAAGAAACCCAGGTTTGGTACGCAAAACCACCTTATCTACATGGAAAACTAGGTAAGGTGAGTCACAATGTAAAGCAGATAACTCAGAAACTCTTCGAGCCGAAGGGATAGCTACTAAAAACAAAACTTTCCAAGATAGAAGCTTAATATCTATGGAATGCATAGGTTCAAACGGAAACCCTTGAAGAACATTAAGAACCAAATTTAGGCTCCATGGTGGAGTAACAGGTTTAAATACAAGCTTGATCCTGACCAAGGCCTGACTAAACGTTTGAACGTCTGGGACATCTGCCAGATGTTTGTGTAAAAGAATAGACAAAGCAGATATTTGTCCTTTTAAGGAACTAACTGATAATCCCTTCTCCAATACTTCTTGGAGAAAGGACAAAATTCTTGGAATCCTAATCTTACTCCATGAGTAACCCTTGGATTCACACCAACAAAGATATCTGCGTCAAATCTTATGATAGATTTTCCTGGTGACAGGCTTTCTAGCCTGAATCAGGGTATCAATGACCGACTCAGAGAAACCACGCTTTGATAGAATCAGGTGTTCAATCTCCAAGCAGTCAGACGCAGATAAGTTAGATTTGGATGCTTGAATGGACCTTGGATTAGAAGGTCCTGCCTCATTGGCAGAGTCCACGGTGGAACAGATGACATGTCCACCAGGTCTGCATACCAAGTCCTGCGTAGAGAATGACTGGGGGGTGGAGCTAAGGGAGGAGCTATATGGACAGCTCTGCTGTGGGTGCTCTCTCTGCCACTTCCTGTAGGGAAGGAGAATATCCCATAAGTATGTATGAATCCGTGGACTCAATACATCTTACAAGAGAAATACCCTTGTGGGGGGAGGTTCCAGGCAGCCATGTTTGGTCACATTATTGTGCGATGCCGTTCCTGCACAGATTGAACAGCTTACATGTATATTTGAGTAGTTTTTGAGGCCATTCTGACTTCCTACCCTACCCATGGAGGAGCTCCAAAAACATTATCTGTGGATAATGAGGAGACAGTTGAAAGGTAAAAGTTCAGCGAGGGAAGTCTACCAACAGGGACTGAGATTAAACTCCTGCTGGGTCAAAGACTGCTTTGAGTGGAAGGCAACAAAGAAATCCTTCAAAGCGAAAGAACAACTTCATGGTGAGTGCAGGAGTAAATTATCCTTGGGATTATCATTTGTGGAGAACATTGACCAGATAGTCAACTGTACTGTAGAGCTGGCATTGGTTTGTTGAAGGAGCAGCAATGCACTACTGGTCGCTAACTGAACACATGGGTGAGCCAATGGCAATCGGTATATATACAGTATATATATATATATATATATATATATACAGCCACCAAACAACAGCTAGCACCTAGGTTCTTTGCTGCTCCTGAGCTTACCTAGATAAACCTTTTCAGGAAAAGGATAACAAGAGAAGGAAGCAAATTAAATAATAGAAGTAAATTGAAAAGTTGTTTAAACTTGTATCTTCGATCTGAATCATGAATGTCTAATTATTACTTTACTGTCCCTTTAAGCCAAGCTAGGATAATGTCTGTGATGAATTTGTATGCTACATTATATAGTAAATACTCAGTAATAGTCAGTAAGTTGCATTTGTAATCTATGTATATGAGGACTCTTCATTACCCTTTCTTAATAATACTCGCCTGAATTAATCAAGTTTGTGATATTTTAGCTTTGAAGAATATTGAGGTATTGGAGGTGTGGTTAAACAATGGCTCATATAGGGCTAGATGAAATGTGGAGCGCTAATTTATTTATCGCCCGTTTTCAGTCATGTGATAAATAACCAGCTATTACAAGTGGTTGGTTATTGCTACCAAGAGATTGGGGTAGCATTTAGCACTTAAAAATGGGTCAGACCTCTGGTTATTTTTTAAAAATATCCCCCAATGCCCCAAAAATAAATTGTGATGTATTTTTTGGTGCAAAATAAATTGTAGTATTATCAAAAAAAAAAAAAAAAAAAACCCTGCACAAAGCAGTTTTATGAGGTTAAAGTTGGCGGAAGTGGGGTGCTAGAAAAAACACGGCATTGAAAAGTGCCTTTTATTGCGGTCTATAGGGAACTGTGTGTTCCCAGTAAATATATATGTATATGCTTATATTGGTATTGTATGCAAAAGACTATTCTCTCCTTTTCATAGGTTTTTCAAGGCATTTATTGGTTCCAAAGTTTTGGCACCAACCAGGGCCTTTGTCAAGGTAACACACAATGCAAACTAACACAATGCTTATACCCTGTTAGACCCCTCCCCCACTCACTCAGGTGATGCTCTATGGCCCTCTAAAGGTAGAATCTGAATGTTACTGGCTTAGCTGCTCACTTGATTTTTCCAACTCTCTACCTTTAAAATAAAGTTACAAGACACTAGTACATTATAGACACACAAGCATCACTAGAAAAAACTGTCAACTTTACAGGGTATCAAGATATTCCCAAGTAACTGATAACTAATACTTAATAATGCAATATTGATTCACAAACTAGTAACTATAAACCCCTTCATTTGTGGCAAAGTAGTCCTGGACCCCTACCTCATTATATCACCTGATTTAATTTAATTTAATTTGTAGAGTTCTTAGCTATATATTTTTTTCTAGTGATGCATATATGCCTATTATGTACTAATCTATACTATAATCGCGTTTGTAAACGCGTCCACCACCGTCGTCAGTTGCCTATGCATCCTCAAAGGAATGTTGGCTGCACACACAGCCAAAAGAATCCACCTGGATGCAGCAAAGCTGCATCCAGGTTGATTCTGAAAATGGCAGGGTGGTGAAAGAATACACCTGCGGTGGATTCTTTCACCACCCTCCCATTTTCGGAATTTACCTGGATGCAGTGTAGGCAAACAAAGCATTAAGAAAAAAACACACGACCGCCTGCACGAAATATTAACGAAAAAACAAGTAACTCCCCCGCACGAAATAACAAATAAAACCTGTAACTGTCCGCACAAAACAACAAAAAAACCTAACTGCCCACACAAAATAATAATAAAAAACTAACCACCCGCACAAAGTATAACATAAAAAAGCCTACCTGTCCACACAAAGTATTAACAAACACCTAAACCACCAACCCCCACAACGCAAAATAAAGTAATTCACCCTTAAACAGCAAATTAAACACTGCAAATAACGTAATTAAAATAATAACTCCTAAACTGCCAACCCCCCACATCGCAATAAACCTAATTAACCTATTAACCCATAAACCACCAACCCACCATATGGCAATAAACTTAATTAACCTATAAGCTCCTAAATCGCCAACCCCACACAACGCAAATAACTAATTTAATTACTAAGCCCCCTAACCTAACACCCCCTAAATTAACCCCAATTACATAAAATAAAAAAATACTAAGTTACAATTAAAATAAAAAAATACTAACATAATTTAAAAATAAAAACATTAAATTACAAAAAAATTATCTAAAATTACAAAAAAGTCTAAAATTACAGAAAAAAACAAATTAATCAAAATTAAAAACATATACGTCCCTATGAAAATAAAAATGCCCCCCAAAATAAAAGCACCCCCTAATCTAAACTAAATTACCAATAGCCCTTAAAAGGGCCTTTTGTAGGGCATTGACCTAAGTTAAACAGTTCTTTTACATGTAAAAAATACTAAGTTCCCCCTAACAGTAAAACCCCCCACCCATCAAACCCCCCCAAAAAAAACTAACACTAAAAAAACCTACAGCCCAAAAAAACCCTAATCTAAAAAAAAAAAGCAACCCCAAAACAAAACAAAAAAAGCCACCCCAAAAAAAAGAAGCTAAGTCTAACCCCCAAATAGGTACTCACCGTTCCTGAAGTCCGACGGAGAAGGTCTTCGCCCAGTTGGTTAAATCTTCTTGGAGGTGGTAACATCTTCTTCCAGCGCGGGGACCTATTCTAGCTTCATCCAGGACCAAGGCGACGTGGAGCGGAGGTGACTGTGGAACATGACCAGTGACCGCGGAGCCATCCAGTGTGGAGATCCTCTTCGTACGATCACTGCCGCACACTGAGGATTGAATGCAAGGTACCCATTTAAAAATGGGGTACCTTGCATTACTATTGGCCGCCATTTTCAAATTAGCCAATTGGATGAGAGCTACTGAAATCCTATTGGCTGATTTGAACATTTCAGCCAATAAGAATGCAAGGTACCCTAATTTGAATGAAGTACCTTCCATTAAATTTTTAGTGTACAACGGAGATTAGATGAAGAGGAGCTTCCACGCCTCTGAAGACTGCCGCTCCGGATCCGAGCATAGGGGAAGACCACTCCGCACCTCCGCTCTGGATGAAGATAGAAGATGATGGAGCTGCCTGGAAAATTACCTTCACCGCCGGACTTCAGGAACGGTGAGTACCTATTTGGGGTTTAGTCTTAGGCTTTTTTTTTTAGATTAGGGTTTTTTGGGCTGTAAAATAGCCGATTTCCCTTTTAAGGGCAGTAAAAGAGCTGAATGCCCTAATGGGTAGCTTAGTTTTTTTTACACTTAGTTTTTTTTTTATTTTGGGGGGGTTGGTTGGGTTTTACTGTTAGGGGGTAATTGGTAATTAGTTTTAGGAAAAAGTGCTGTTTAACCTAGGGCAATGCCCGCAAAAGCCCTTTTAAGAGCAATTGGTAGTTTAGTATTAGATTAGGGGGTGTTTTTATTTTGGGGGGGATTTTTTGTTTTTATAGGGGTATTAGATTAGGTTTACTTTTTTTTATTTTGGATAGCTTTCTTTATTTTTTTCTGTAATTTTACAATTTTTATTTTTTGTAATATTAGCTTTGGGGTTTGTATTTTTTTTTTTTTATATAGACTGCCCTCTGAGCAGGCTTATCGCCTAGTGTATAATAACTTTATTTGAAAGGTAAACAGTTGGAAAAATCAAGTGAGCAGCTAAGCCAGTGACATTCAGATTCTACCTTTAGAGGGCCATAGAGCATCACCTGAGTGAGTGGGGGAGTGGTCTAACAGAGTATAAGCATTGTGTTAGTTTGCATTGTGTGTTACCTTGACAAAGGCCCAGGTTGGGGCTGAAACGTTGGAACCAATAAATGTTTTGAAAAACCTCTAAAAAGGAGGGAAGAGTCTTTTGTATACCTGTACTTACCTACGACTCAGGCTCTAATAAGATATGTAAGAGTGCTGACCTTATATGGATATATATTTAAATTTGCTGCCCATTGCTGCGTTAGATTAACATGACGTGTCCCATTGGAGCCTATGGAAGTGCCCTCTATTGAGCACAAAGCTTCCATGCAATGCGAACGCAAGGTATTATGAGTGGAGCAGAAAGGTGATACATGGCTAAATCTTTTTGTTTAATTTTTTTAAAAAAAAAAGTAGGCCACAGATGTGGTTTTTTTGTAAATGTTTAGTTTCGTTTAATAATCACTTCAACTTCAGTAAGAAATTTACGGCTAGATTTAGAGTTTTGTCGGTAAAGACCCGTGTAGCTAACGCTGCTTTTTTTCCCAACGCACCCTTCCAACAACGCTGGTATTTAGAGTTGTCTGAGGGGCTGCGTTAGGCTCAAAAAAGGGTGCGTTGAGCCTAACTTAGCTCCACTTCAACTCTTAATACCAGCGTTGCTTACGGCAGCGGTAAGCTGGGAAAATGTGCTCGTGCACATAGGAAACAATGGGGCTGAGCTGGCTGAAAAAAAACCTAACACCTGCAAAAAAGCAGCGTTCAGCTCCTAACGGAGCCCCATTGTTTCCTATGGGGAAACACTTTCTACAGGGAGTGCAGAATTATTAGGCAAATTAGTATTTTGACCACATCATCCTCTTTATGCATGTTGTCTTACTCCAAGCTGTATAGGCTCGAAAGCCAACTTCCTTTCCTTTGGCAAAATGGGTCAAAAGAAGGACTTGACAGGCTCAGAAAAGTAAAAAATAGTGAGATATCTTGCAGAGGGATGCAGCACTCTTAAAATTGCAAAGCTTCTGAAGCGTGATCATCGAACAATCAAGCGTTTCATTCAAAATAGTCAACAGGGTCGCAAGAAGCGTGTGGAAAAACCAAGGCGCAAAATAACTGCCCATGAACTGAGAAAAGTCAAGCGTGCAGCTGCCAAGATGCCACTTGCCACCAGTTTGGCCATATTTCAGAGCTGCAACATCACTGGAGTGCCCAAAAACACAAGGTGTGCAATACTCAGAGACATGGCCAAGGTAAGAAAGGCTGAAAGACGACCACCACTGAACAAGACACACAAGCTGAAACGTCAAGACTGGGCCAAGAAATATCTCAAGACTGATTTTTCTAAGGTTTTATGGACTGATGAAATGAGAGTGAGTCTTGATGGGCCAGATGGATGGGCCCGTGGCTAGATTGGTAAAGGGCAGAGAGCTCCAGTCCGACTCAGACGCCAGCAAGGTGGAGGTGGAGTACTGGTTTGGGCTGGTATCATCAAAGATGAGCTTGTGGGGCCTTTTCGGGTTGAGGATGGAGTCAAGCTCAACTCCCAGTCCTACTGCCAGTTTCTGGAAGACACCTTCTTCAAGTAGTGGTACAGGAAGAAGTCTGCATCCTTCAAGAAAAACATGATTTTCATGCAGGACAAAGCTCCATCACATGCGTCCAAGTACTCCACAGCGTGGCTGGCAAGAAAGGGTATAAAAGAAGAAAATCTAATGACATGGCCTCCTTGTTCACCTGATCTGAACCCCATTGAGAACCTGTGGTCCATCATCAAATGTGAGATTTACAAGGAGGCAAAACAGTACACCTCTCTGAACAGTGTCTGGGAGGCTGTGGTTGCTGCTGCACGCAATGTTGATGGTGAACAGATCAAAACACTGACAGAATCCATGGATGGCAGGCTTTTGAGTGTCCTTGCAAAGAAAGGTGGCTATATTGGTCACTGATTTGTTTTTGTTTTGTTTTTGAATGTCAGAAATGTATATTTGTGAATGTTGAGATGTTATATTGGTTTCACTGGTAAAAATAAATAATTGAAATGGGTATATATTTGTTTTTTGTTAAGTTGCCTAATAATTATGCACAGTAATAGTCACCTGCACACACAGATATCCCCCTAAAATAGCTAAAACTAAAAACAAACTAAAAACTACTTCCATAAATATTCAGCTTTGATATTAATGAGTTTTTTGGGTTCATTGAGAACATGGTTGTTGTTCAATAATAAAATGAATCCTCAAAAATACAACTTGCCTAATAATTCTGCACTCCCTGTAAGTCTGCACCTAACACCCTAACATGAACCCCGAGTCTAAACACCCCTAACCTTACACTTATTAACCCCTAATCTGCCGCCCCCGCTATCGCTGACTCCTGCATATTATTATTAACCCCTAATCTGCCGCTCCAGACACCACGGCAACCTACATTATCCTTATGAACCCCTAATCTGCTGCCCCTAACACCGCCGACCCTTAAATTATATTTATTAAACCCTAATCTGCCCCCCCCAACATCGCTGCTACCTAACTACAATTATTAACCCCTAATCTGCCGACCGGACTTCGCCGCCACTATAATAAATGTATTAACCCCTAAACCGCCGCACTCCCGCCTCGCAAACACTATAATAAATTGTATTAACCCCTAATCTGCCCTCCCTAACATCGCCACCACCTACCTACAATTATTAAACCCTAATTCCCTACCCTTAGGGTTTAAGTATTTAGTTTTAAATAGGAATAATTTAGTTAATTTTAGGAATATTATTTAGTTTAATATAAATTATATTTATGTTAGAGGGTTGTTAGGGTTAGGGTTAGAGTTATGTTTAGGGGTTAATAACTTTATTATAGTAGCGGCGACGGTGCGGGCGGGAGATTAGGGGTTTATAATTGTAGGTAGGTGGCGGCGATGTTAGGGAGGGCAGATTAGGGGTTAATACAATTTATTATAGTGTTTGCGAGGCGGGAGTGCGGCGGTTTAGGGGTTAATACATTTATTATAGTGGCGGCGAGGTCCGGTCGGCAGATTAGGGGTTAATAAGTGTAGTTAGGTAGCGGCAACATTGGGGGGGGTAGATTAGGGGGTAATAAATATAATATAGGGGTCGGCGATGTTAGGGGCAGCAGATTAGGGGTTCATAAGTATAGCGTAGGTGGCGGCGATGTCCGGTCGGCAGATTAGGGGTTAAAAACATTTATTAGAGTGCCGGCGATGTGGGGGGGCCTCGGTTTATGGGTACATAGGTAGTTTATGGGTGTTAGTGTACTTTAGAGCACAGTAGTTAAGAGCTTTATATTCCGGCGTTAGCCCATAAAGCTCTTAACTACTGACTTGTTTTGGCGGCTGGAGTCTTGTCGGTAGAGGCTCTACCGCTCACTTCTCCCAAGACTCCAAATACCAGCGTTAGGCAGATCCCATAGAAAAGATAGGATACGCAATTGGAGTAAGGGGATCTGCGGTAGCCTAGAATCCCGGTAGGGAAGTGAGCGTTAAACCCTTTCCTGCCTGACTCTAAATACCAGCAGGCGGCCAAAAGCAGCGTTAGGACCCCTTAACGCTGCTTTTGACGGATAAAGCCAAACTCTAAATCTAGACGTTAGTTTTTAAAGATGGTAAATTGTCTAAAGTTGACATAAACACTTAGGATTTTCTAAATACTGAGGTTTGTATACATAATTAAAGCTATGTGTATTAAAATAGTATAATTTTGTCTAGTTAATTGATAGCTAATTGATATACAGTATGTATAATCTGACTGTTACAGCTATGGCTGGATTATTAGCACAGCAGGGAGCACAGAGCCTCTTATATATAATGTCTATTTTGGACCCTGTTTTGTGAAGTTACAAGCCTACTAGTTATATTGGGTGTAACACTTGATTCCCTGTTTGTTGTTTTTACTCCTTGCGATTTGACTGTATGTGTACACAATACTGAATTATCTGGATGTTAGCAATGTATGGTATATTGGTACAGAAGCACCTGTTTTGGGAGCAGCAACACACTGGGAGCTAGATGCTGATTGTTGGCTACACACATATGCCTCTCATCATTGGCCCAGCAGCTGTGCTCAGCTAGCTCCCAGTAGTGCATTGCTGCTTTGGGGCTGAATTTAACTGTTTAACTTCTTTGCCAGGGTTAAACCCCTAGTTAAAGGCAAGCAATAGTGCTATAATAAAACGATCTATTACATTACAGTATTGTTACACTTCTGTCCCTTCAAATTAACCAGAACCCACACATACACTATATGGCCAAAAGCATGTGGACCCCTAACCATTACAACTATCCCATTCCAAAACCATGGGTATATGGGTATTAATAAAGAGTTGCCCCCCTTTACGGCTATAGCAGACAAAATTCTTCTGAAAAGGCTTTCTATAAGATTTTGGAGTGTGTCTGTGGGAATTTGTTCCCATTCAGCGAAAAGAACACTTGTTAGCTCAGGCACTGATGTTTGAAGAAAAGGTCTGGATCACAATCAGCATACCAAGTCCCTCCCTGAAGTCAGGCTCTGTGCAGGCCACTCGAGTTCGTCTACACCAAACTCCTCAAACCATGGGGTCAATTTATTAAATGCCAGGCGGACATGATTGGCTGCAGCGAATCATATCCGCCCGGCATCACTAAATGCCGACAGCATACACTGTCTGCATTAAACTTTGCCCAAGCGTTTCTTGTGAAATGCATGGTATATTGGTACAGAAGCACCTGTTTTGGGAGCAGCAACACACTACTGGGAGCTAGATGCGTTAGTTACATTAGAACACTAATATCTTTCAGGAATCCCTGAATATCCATTGACATGTATGTATTTTTTTTAGAAGGCATCCCAAAGTATTGATCTAGGCCCATTTTGGTATATTTCATGAACATTCGCGGCCAATTGGCTGTTAGCAGGGGGTGTCAATCATCTGATCGTATCTGACCGTAGTTTACAGCTCGGACTGCTGCTCCTTAACTTCTCCGCCTCCTTTCAGGGGTAGGAGAAGTTAAGTAACAGCAGTCCAAGCCGGAAACTATGGGGGTAGATAGCAACATCCGCTGCTTATTAACCCCTTAATGACCACAGCACTTTTCCATTTTCTGTCCGTTTGGGACCAAGGCTATTTTTACATTTTTGCGGTGTTTGTGTTTAGCTGTAATTTTCCTCTTACTCGTTTACTGTACCCACACATATTATATACCGTTTTTCTCGCCATTAAATGGACTTTCTAATGATACCATTATTTTCATCATATCTTATAATTTACTATAAAAAAAATTATAAAATATGAGGAAAAAATGGAAAAAAAACCACTTTTTTTTAACTTTGACCTCCAAAATCTGTTACACATCTACAATCACCAAAAAACACCCATGCTAAATAGTTTCTAAATTTTGTCCTGAGTTTAGAAATACCCAATGTTTACATGTTCTTTGCTTTTTTTGCAAGTTATAGGGCCATAAATACAAGTAGCACTTTGCTATTTCCAAACCACTTTTTTTCAAAATTAGCGCTAGTTACATTGGAACCCTGATATCTGTCAGGAATACCTGAATATCCATTGACATGTATATATTTTGTTTTAGTAGACATCCCAAAGTATTGATCTAGACCCATTTTGGTATATTTCATGCCACCATTTAACCGCCAGATGCGATTAAATACAAAAAATCGTTCACTTTTTCACAAATTTTTTCACAAACTTTCGGTTTCTCACTGAAATTATTTACAAACAGCTTGTGCAATTATGGCACAAATGGTTGTAAATGCTTCTCTGGGATCCCCTTTGTTCAGAAATAACAGACATATATGATTTTGGCGTTGCTTTCTGGTAATTAGGCCGCTAAATGCTGCATCGCATCACACGTGTATTATGGTTAGCAGTGAAGGGGTTAATTAGGTAGTTTGTAGGGAGCTTGCAGGGTTAATTTTAGCTTTAGTGTAGAGATCAGCCTCCCACCAAAACAGCTCCCTTCCCTCCCCCACCCCACAATTGTCCCCGCCATCTTAAGTACTGGCAGAAAGTCTGCCAGTACTAAAATAAAAGTTTTTTTTATTTTTTTTTAGCATATTTACATATGCTGTGGTGTAGCATCCCCCTTAGCCCCAAACCTCCCTGATCCCCCCCAAAACAGCTCTCTAACCCTTCCCATCTGCCTTATTGGGGGCCAGCTGTCTCCCAGTACCCAGTTTGCAAAAAAAAGGGCTTTTTTTCTTAGGTTTTTTTTTTCCTGTAGTGTAGCTTCCCCCCACCACAGACAAACCCCCACCACCTTACTGATCGTTGTTTTTTATTTAACTTATTATCCCTTTTTTCAACATTTTTTATTACAGGATTTTCTGTAGTCTAGCGGTTACCACCTGCTCCCTTCCGTGCACGTGCGCGCCCCGGCCATCCCCGCCCACGATCCCGCCCCCCTCCACATGACCAGGGCCATCGAGGGCCGCCACCCGCCTCCCTAGTCTGCTCCCACCCACCAACGAGGAAAGCCACAATCTCCGGTGCAGAGAGGGCCACAGAGTGGCTCTCTCTGCATCGGATGGCTACCAAAGGTTATTGCAGGATGCCTCCATATCGAGGCATCACTGCAATAAACGGAAAGCAGCTGGAAGCGAGCAGGATCGCTTCCAGCTGCTTTCCACACCGAGGACGTGCAGGGTACGTCCTCAGGCGTTAACTGCCTTTTTTTTGAGGACGTACCCTGCACATCCTCGGTCGTTAAGGGGTTAAATCTACCACCATGTCTTCATGGACTTGCTTTATGCACAAGGGCACAGTCTCGCTGGAACAGGAAAGGGTGTTACCCAAATTGCTGTACTGCATATTAAGATGACCCTTCAATGGAACTAAGGGGCCTAGCCCTGACCATTATCCCTCCTCCATCAAACTTTATTTTCGGCATTATGCATTCTGAAAGGTTGTTTAAAACAATGGATAATCCCTTTATTATCGATTCCCCAGTTTTGCATAACCAACACAGTTATATTAATTTACTTTGTATCTAAGCCTCTGCAGACTGCCCCCTTATCTCAGTTCTTTTGACAGACTTGCATTTTAGCCAATCAGAGCTGACTCATAAAAAACTCCACAGGAGTGAGCAGTTTATATGACACAAATGAACTAGCACTGTCTAGCTTTGATAAACTGTCAAACTGCACTGAGATAAGAGGCAGCCTTCATGGGCTTAGAAATTAGCATATGAGCCTACCTAGGTTTAGCTTTCAACAAAGAATACCAAAAGAACAAAGCGAATTTGATGATAAAAGTAAATTAGAAAGGTGTTTAAAATTGCATGCGCTATCTGAATCATGAAAGTATAATTTTGACTAGACTGTCCCTTTAAATTTCCATTAATATAAATCTGAAACCAATAACTTCCCTGCATTTCTCACCACGGCAATATATATATATTTCTTTGTCATTTCATTATAAACACTACTGTACTTTTTGTACATTTTCGGTTAAACACATTGTGCAAATAAAAATAAATGACAAGTAAATTACCTGAAGTAATTGTTATTAAGAAGCCTTAAAAAATGAGGTCAGGCCTTTCTGAAAACTCTCTTTTTAAAGTTCATGCGAGCCCCAGCAGTGTTAGAAAATGAGATAAACGGTGTCCTGTTTTCGCCTGCAGTAGTAATACATGTGTTTTTCCATTTGCTTAATGGAAGTTTCTGTAAAATGTATTCTCAGCATGCATAATTTTACAAATTTTTATGCCATAAATGACTCTGTATTTTTCTGCAGCTAGGTGAAAAGAAAACAATATTGTTTTATATAGCGCAAAGGAAAATGATTTCAATCTGTTTATTTAGTGCAGGAGATAAGAGCATACATGTGTGAATGCATACATTGGGGTATGGTACGCTGCTTGGTGACACACAATGGCTGAGATACAGGAATTAAATAGAGAGTAGGTTATGCAGACAGACAGATCCCATTATCTAGTGTAACAGGCAATGATGTATGTTACATTACAGACTGATGCTTTATGTATCTATTAATAATTGTCACTGTATATAAATATCTCAAGTGTCCATATTATATACCTGTATTTCCTGAGTATCTTCCTCCCTCTTACAGATTCACATTAGTCAGTGGCCTGGACTGCATCAATGAAAGTATTACAGGTATTATATATCCTGCCACAAATGGGATTACAAGAATCAGTGGTAACATTCCACATGTGCCCAGACTTCCGGTGGGCGGGCGCTCTGGATAGTTGCAGTGAAGCAGAGCTCCTACCGGCTATCAGAGAAAAGAGACCCAATCATCTCTTTGAAAGCCCAGACACCTCGATCTATTGGCAGGATAGACTTGTGAACCTGTCGAGACCGTAATAGAGGCAGGAGTCAACTATCCGACTCCCCCAACGGACAGCAAAACAATCGGTACCGCCGGAGGGCGGATATTTAAGGCAAACTGAACTGCAGGGAAGAATCAGGACAGAAGACCCACACGAAACACACTGTGAGTACCAGTGGGGCCCATACCTTGCAACAAACAGAGGGGAATGAAGTTACCATAATAAGCCATAGCGGCAGTAAAAAGGCACAAAAAGCCACCATCTTGCGCTCTAGCTCCCGAGACATAGCGGAAATACTGGCCCCACTGCAACACTAAGGAGAAATCGCACCCTCAGCACCATAAAAGCCAGCGTAGCTGGACAGGTTTGCAGCAAGCCCTAGCCCATAACTAAAGTGAACTGGTCCCAATCAGTGCAAGCCACTCTTGGGGGGAATACCTACATTTTCTCAATTACTATAGTAACAAGATAGTAGGTAAAGTAGTACTAATGGTAAGTACATATAGGTGCCAAATATTTTTGTAACCAACAAGCACATGTTAGGGGGGCAATATAGCACTAAGGAGACTCATAGACAAATGAGTTACAAAGTCTGTAACAAAAAAGAGTGCTTTACCCCTACAATTATAAAAAATCTCACTGAATAATACAGGAATGATTTTTTAACCATTCATACTTTATCTTTATTGGTTTAACCATTCAATCATACACGTTTAAAAACACTTAAAGGATTACTTTCTGTTATAATTTTTAAGCCAAACAACTAACATATTAAAGTTAATAAACATTAATTAAAACCTACTGACCTATATTTTCTCCAAAACGAAGTTTCATAACATTCTAAAAGTTATATCTTTTATTCGCCGATGATGTCACGTTATCCTGCCCACTATTTTCAGCACTGCATGTTCAAAATACTTAAACCAATAACTTTGTGTTTAAAGCGCAATTTTGAAACCTGGGTATTGTAAACGGATTGGTACAGAGCAAAGGATACCCACGAAGTGGGTTTGGAAAACAATTAAATTTGCAGACAAGATTTCTGATATACGGTAGAGATATGTTAATGAAATGCTATTGATAAAATAGCGTATTTGGGGTAGTTAGTTAGTAACAGGCATAGAAAATATTTACTTACAGTGGCCCTTTAAAGGGATATTAAATCCAAAGTTTTTCTTTCATGATTCAGATAAGGAATACCATTTTTAACAACTTTCTGATTTACTTCTGTTATCTAATTTGCTTCATTCTCTTGCTATTCCTTCCTGAAAAGCATATCTAGATAGGCTAAGTAGCTTCTGATTGGTGGCTGCAAATATTTGCTTCATGTGATTGGCTCACCCATGTGCATTGCTATTTTTCTAACAAAGGATTTCTAAAGCATGAAGCAAATTAGCTAATAGAAGTAAATTGGAATGTTGTTTATAATTGTATTCTGTGCCTGAATCATGAAAGCTTTTTTGGGGGTTTAATGTCCCTTTAAACTCTCTAGATATAAATGTATAGCATAGGTGTGTGAATAATACCTCTGAGAATCATGTATCTAGATGTGAAACATTGTAATTGGTTTGTATAATATCAAGCAGTCAGATACAAACAATATCTTTTGTAGCCGGCTAATACATTCAGAAATAACCCTGTAACAAGAGGACCTGTTAATATGTGGGATGTCAGATTACGAGATTAAAGCTATCTAGCTAATACTCTATCTGCAATTATAAAGTCCTTGCTTGCACAGTTAACTTTAGCACAGCTGTTCATTTGAAAAAAAAATGTATCCCCATTGGCTGCCTAAACATGATTGACATGCAATCCTACCAATCAGAATCAAGATATTTCCTCATGATCATCCAACCCACACACAAGGTGGGACTTATGAACCAGTAAATAGATTTACCAAACACCCGGCGTGTAACCCCTCTGAGGAAGCGTGTGCGAAACACGTGTCAGAGTTCTGGCTTCAGAGAGTTCATACTTAAACTCAACGCTTACTCCCTATGATAATTGTTGATTGTCAATAGCTTGTAAATGTGTGTTATATTCTGAGATCAGACGTTATGCTATGATAGCGAAACAAGTCAGTTAAACAAATGATACAAAGAGAATTAAACAAATTAGATAATAGAAGTGAATTAGAAAGTTGTTTAGAATTGTATTTTCTATCGGATTCATAAGAGAAATTTTTTTTGGGTTTCATGTCCCTTTAAGTGTTTTTAAACATGTATGATTTAATAGTTAAACCAATAAAGATAAAGTATGAATGGTTAAAAAATAATTCCAGTATTATTTAGTGAGAATTTTTCCTATATAATTGTAGGGGTAAAGCACTCTTTTTTGTTACAGACTTTGTAACTCATTTTTCTATTGTGTCAATTACACCTTAGGTTAGACAAAAAAAGGCCGCACCACTTACTGCCACGAGAATTCAGCATCCACATACAACCTAAGACCTTATAAGGGACAATCCTTCCTGCTGCACCTAAACTAAACACACAGTCTTTGCAAGACAAGGAACTCAATTATAGCAATGACAGCCCTACAGGCAAAATAGAGAAATGACAGCCCTATAGGCGTAATAGAGCAATGACAGCCCTACAGGCGAAATAGAGAAATGACAGCCCTATAGGCGTAATAGAGCAATGACAGCCCTACAGGCGAAATAGAGAAATGACAGCCCTATAGGCGTAATAGAGCAATGACAGCCCTACAGGCGAAATACTATACAGGAACATTTTTAGCCAGACTTACAAAGCTTTCCAAACCTAAATGTATAAATGCCATCAAAGCAAATGAAACCATACACACGACCACAATAGAAATTCAAAAAGCCTTTAGAGAATATTACCAGACACTATATAGGGGACAAAAAATAGATGAATCTCGCTAAGAGACGTTTTGGCAATCTATACAAAAACATTAAAATCTCAGAGGAACACCTTCAAGCGCTAAACTTACCCATTACAGAAGCTGAGACAATAAAGATATTAAAGGCACTACCACTAGAGAAGGACCGGGCTCCCAGGGGAATATTACAAACTCCTACAGAAAGAAATAGCCCCTACCCTTACCACATTATATAACAAGACAATGATGGGTTATATTGACCTCACAGCCCAATTCACGGAGGCCAATATATGTATTATACCAAAGGCAGGTAGAGACCCACTTCTCCCCCAATCATACCAACCAATTTCACTTATGAATTCGGATTACAAGCTGCTAACTAAAATTCTAGCGGACAGGCTGGCACTGGCCCTACCCACCCTGATACATAAAGACCAGATGGGTTTTGTAAAGGGGAGGACCTCGGCGATGAACATCTGCAAATTACAGTATATCCTAACACACTTTTGGAACAAACAGGGGGGGGGGGAGAAAGACATCCCTGAATCATGTGCTCTATTGGTGGATGCAGAGAAGGCATTTGACAGGGCCCTCTGGGACCACCTTTTCTACACTTTAGACAAATATGGAATAAATTAATTACTGGCCTCTTCGTGCACACAATCAAATTGCTATATGCAAACCCAAGGGCATCAATCATGATTAACGGCGCCCCTTCTCTGCCCTTCCCATTGGAGAGGGGCATGAGACAGGGGTGCACACTATCCCCTCTTCTCTTTGACCTGTCCATCAAACCCCTCATCATAAAAATTCGTACAGAAACAGGGATTGTGGGTTGGGGGGTCCAGTGCCATGTGTCACTTTTTGCAGATGATATTATATTGTACACTCAGAACCCAAGGCAAAATATCCCCAAAATCATGCAAATTATACACAAATTTATATAAGAAATAAAAATCAGATGCGCCCTCTATAATTACTACAAAAATATTAATGGTGTTGAAGAGATGTGCACTGCAACCTTGTGATGACTATGTGGTAATGTCAAAACTACTATGATTTATATCAAGACAATAAATTGCATATAAATATTGTGACCGTCTATATACAATAATTATAAAAAAATGTAAATAATATTGTTAGAAAATGATATGACCATCTCATATACTGATATATCAAAGATAGTCCACACTCTAGGAGATATTTCACAAATCTCCAGGCAGCAAACTCATTCCAGATCGATGTTGGCAGTCGCAAGTTCTGTTAAAAAGAAGAAGAGAAGAGGCGCCAAATAGTGTGTATCGTTTAAGCTACAGAAGGCCAATCCCCCATATGAATCTTACTTACAAGATTTCCAGCACTTGAGAAGTGCCACATATGCCTTCTGAACAATTTGCAGCCGTCCAGCTAGCTGTATTGGCCAATAATGCTCCAGTATCAAGCTGTACAAGACAAAAACACAAAAGTGCCACAATACAGGGAGTGCAGAATTATTAGGCAAGTTGCATTTTTGAGGATTAATTTTATTATTGAACAACAACCATGTTCTCAATGAACCCAAAAAACTCATTAATCAAAGCTGAATATTTTTGGAAGTAGTTTTTAGTTTGTTTTTAGTTTTAGCTATTTTAGGGGGATATCTGTGTGTGCAGGTGAATATTACTGTGCATAATTATTAGGCAACTTAACAAAAAACAAATATATACCCATTTCAATTATTTATTTTTACCAGTGAAACCAATAT
This sequence comes from Bombina bombina, assembly GCF_027579735.1. Lineage (NCBI taxonomy): Eukaryota > Metazoa > Chordata > Amphibia > Anura > Bombinatoridae > Bombina > Bombina bombina. The sequence goes on from NC_069510.1 coordinate 131,349,273, forward strand.
AACATCTCAACATTCACAAATATACATTTCTGACATTCAAAAACAAAACAAAAACAAATCAGTGACCAATATAGCCACCTTTCTTTGCAAGGACACTCAAAAGCCTGCCATCCATGGATTCTGTCAGTGTTTTGATCTGTTCACCATCAACATTGCGTGCAGCAGCAACCACAGCCTCCCAGACACTGTTCAGAGAGGTGTACTGTTTTCCCTCCTTGTAAATCTCACATTTGATGATGGACCACAGGTTCTCAATGGGGTTCAGATCAGGTGAACAAGGAGGCCATGTCATTAGATTTTCTTCTTTTATACCCTTTCTTGCCAGCCACGCTGTGGAGTACTTGGACGCGTGTGATGGAGCATTGTCCTGCATGAAAATCATGTTTTTCTTGAAGGATGCAGACTTCTTCCTGTACCACTGCTTGAAGAAGGTGTTTTCCAGAAACTGGCAGTAGGACTGGGAGTTGAGCTTGACTCCATCCTCAACCCGAAAAGGCCCCACAAGCTCATCTTTGATGATACCAGCCCAAACCAGTACTCCACCTCCACCTTGCTGGCGTCTGAGTCGGACTGGAGCTCTCTGCCCTTTACCAATCCAGCCATGGGCCCATCCATCTGGCCCATCAAGACTCACTCTCATTTCATCAGTCCATAAAACCTTAGAAAAATCAGTCTTGAGATATTTCTTGGCCCAGTCTTGACGTTTCAGCTTGTGTGTCTTGTTCAGTGGTGGTCGTCTTTCAGCCTTTCTTACCTTGGCCATATCTCTGAGTATTGCACACCTTGTGCTTTTGGGCACTCCAGTGATGTTGCAGCTCTGAAATATGGCCAAACTGGTGGCAAGTGGCATCTTGGCAGCTGCACGCTTGACTTTTCTCAGTTCATGGGCAGTTATTTTGCGCCTTGGTTTTTCCACACGCTTCTTGCGACCCTGTTGACTATTTTGAATGAAACGCTTGATTGTTCGATGATCACGCTTCAGAAGCTTTGCAATTTTAAGAGTGCTGCATCCCTCTGCAAGATATCTCACTATTTTTGACTTTTCTGAGCCTGTCAAGTCCTTCTTTTGACCCATTTTGCCAAAGGAAAGGAAGTTGCCTAATAATTATGCACACCTGATATAGGGTGTTGATGTCATTAGACCACACCCCTTCTCATTACAGAGATGCACATCACCTAATATGCTTAATTGGTAGTAGGCTTTCGAGCCTATATAGCTTGGAGTAAGACAACATGCATAAAGAGGATGATGTGGTCAAAATACTAATTTGCCTAATAATTCTGCACTCCCTGTAGTGTGTATCAGTGAGAACACTATCAAGGGCGCAAATTTTGAAATGTACTCACGAGATTTAGGGCACTTGAGAAGTGCCACAAAGACCTCCTGGACACTTGTCAGCTGTCCAGATCACTGTGTTCACAGGTGTTCCTCTGGGCAAAAACGTTAGGTTCACGATAGCTCCAAAAAGCACCAGAATGTATGTAAGCCAAGATCCGGTTTTGCTTATTCACACAACTTTCTCTAGTCTGCACAACTCAGTCAGCCGTTACAGCTGGACGGCTGCAAATTGTTCAGAAGGCATATGTGGCACTTCTCAAGTGCTGGAAATCTTGTAAGTAAGATTCATATGGGGGATTGGCCTTCTGTAGCTTAAACGATACACACTATTTGGCGCCTCTTCTCTTCTTCTTTTTATACACAAATTTAGCCTAATCTCAGTGTATAAAGTCAACACTGACAAATAAGAGCTAATTTGGTTACACTCCCACTCCACCCACAAAGCCTTACCCTACAATTTTAAAACTATCTCACACTCTTTCAAGTACCTAGGAATTAAACTGTCAAAAAATCAGAAAAAATTATACCATCTCAATTACCAACCCTTAATTAAAGATCTACAAGATCCCATGCTTAGGTGGACAAAACTCCCATTAACAATGCCAGACAGGATAGGCCTAATAAAAATGATTATGCTACTTAAAATTTTATACCTGTTTCAAATGATACCCAAAAACATGCACAAAACAGACCACAAAATCCTTAATAAATCAATGTTCTCTTTCATCTGGTCGAAAAGAAAACACAAAATACACTCCCAGAGAATGATGGCTGACGCGGTTTCAGGCGGCTTGGCAATTCCAAATCTGGAAGCCTATTGCTGGGAGAAAAAAAACTACTGTACCCCCTCAGAAATACAGAGTACCTACTTGAAGATAGTCTGAGAGGTAAATGGCAAATGATATACGCAGACAGACAACAGGGACAAGCTGATACATCATAACATCACAAAACAACACTGTGTGTGTCGACACCCGGGGAGAGAGGCAATCAGAGTGCTTGGAAATTATTGTTATTGAAATTTGTTACCGTTTTGTAAGAAATATTTTCTACTGTAACTAGAACTTATGCATAAAACCTAGATGGGGGAGAAGAACCCTAATATGGGAAACTGGGGAAGGGAGCGAAGTCAGGGTAGAGGGAGAAAAAGTGAAAAAAGGTAGGAAATGTTATGATACTGATACAACAAGAGACTTTGCATATTAACTTTCACCCCAAGGAAAAGGTTCAACAACCCAGCAAGCAGAGACTATCATTTAATTATACTGAATAACTGGCAGTAAACTGTAAAGCGGTTTCTTTTGATTGTATTATTAATTATGTTGTGAATGTTCATAGCATCTCCCAATGAATAAAGTCTTTAAAAAAAAAAAACATTCCACATGTGCCCAAAAGCCAAGAATTGGTCAAAAACACAAAACAAAATCAAACTTGCATTAGTTGCTATCATGATTATTGTAATGAAGGAACTAAAGCAATTCCTTGTGGTTACGATATCCTACCATCATCTGCCAACACTACAGTACAACGCAGCCTTGCTGATATGGCATCTTGTGATCTGTTGCTATCAATGTACCATATAATAATGTCCTAAAGCCAAGAGAAACTGCAGCTGCAGCACTGCAGACGCTGAATAAATCTATATTCTACCATGACAAGCTTCCCTTACCTAGCTGTAAAACAGTGATCAAATAGCACTACCTCTAAATTTATGTTTAACTGATAAATGTATTTATTTCTTGACATGGTGAGTCCACGGATCATCATCAATTACTCAAGAGAGAAAGATGTGTTAGAAACACACTTAACTAGTGCTAATCCTTTTAAATATAAAAAAGATATAAATAAGATCTATATTAAGAGCAAATATGTAATAGACAAATATACTGGATATTAAATAGTGTGCAGTAAAAGTCAGTATATAAATATATAAATGTTCAAGTCCAAAATTTTGCAGGTAGTGCACAAAAATCCGGCTGCTCCTCTATAACTGGTGAATCCACAGACCTTGATTGCATACACAGAATCTAAAAAGACAGAGGAGAGGAGCGCAGACTCAAATGTAGAGTATAGAAAGTTTAATATGAGATTCACACAGACAAATGGCAACTCACAAGATGCATGAAATAAAACAGCGTATCGTGTATTAAAAACACCATATAACTTATCCCCTCAGCGTGTATATCCAGGACGGCTCCAGGAAGACCGGTGTACTGCTGTGTTGATCCCACGGACGCCAGGAACCAGGCTGGCAGAGGATCAAAATGTAAAGTCCGTTTCCAGGAAGAAGATGTTTTACAATATAAACACTTAGGGCTAGATTTATTAAGCCCTTACGGCAGCAAGTTCTCACAAGAACTTGCTCAACGCAATTTAACAAGCAGCGGTCACCAGACCGCTGCTTCCCTAAACTCTTCGCCACCTCTGAACTGGCGAAATTCAATCTCCTCGGTCGAGTCCGACCGAGGAGATTGACAGCTCCTGCCCGCGCGTGATTGGTTGTGCGCGGGCAGGATTGCACGCAAGCGCAAAATTGCGCTTGTGTGCAATGTTAATTACCTACGGGTAATTTTGCCCCGCCACAGGCGAGCTGAGGCGTACAGGGGCGCGTATACGTGCCCCTGTACGCCTCAGCTATGATAAATCTAGCCCTTAGAGGGTGATAAGCTACCAATTACATATACAAATAATAACACAAGCGAAAACGATCCTAAGCTCTCAGACCACACAGTTCCTTGCTGCAGACTTGGAACTAAGGGCGGCCTCACAGGATCAATTGACTGACGAAAGTGGGTGGGGCTCTACGCGTTTCGTCCCAGTGACGTAGGGACTTTCTCAAGAGTAATTAGCTTGGATCGTGCAATTCTTTTTAAGGAGGTGTGTAATAACAATCCCACAAAAACCACCAATGAGATGACTGTGACTCGTCAGTAAAGAGTGACATAAAAGAAATGCACGATCGGAGAGGGATAGGGTGACCAGAATCTTACTATAGCATAGTTCATTTTAGCAAATACAATATAAAAAATGGATGAACATTTAAAATATATGTGTAACAAACAACAGTGTTAAAATCATACTCCAGGGAGGTGGGGCTTAGCCGGTCAGGAAGATGGTGCCCCAAACCCAACCAACTTCATAAAGCAAATGCACTTTCAGATACCCAGAAAAGAGCTATTTAACACCTGGTGAGCATATCTCAGCTGAGGGGTGAGGAAAGTCATAAGAAGAAGAAGCGGCAGAAAAGAAACTTCCGCAAAAGGCCTCAGTAGACGCTGGAGCACCAGCCGCTCTTAAGTAAAAACAGACCGGACATACAACAAAAGCAGAAAAACGGACTCCTACCGAAAAAACAGCAGCAGACCCAGCGAAAGCAATGACAAGGGAGCAGAGCCGCTATTGAATAGCAGCGGCATAGCACCACGTGGACTCGCGGTAGCAGGAGAGACATTGGGTTACAAAGCGGAGAGAGGGGTAAGATTGCATACATGGCAAGTGAAAAAACACAGAAAAACCAAAAGCACCCTCTCTCCTCCTCAAGTCCTCTTAAATTGAATTAACACCCCACCTTGAAAACCCATATACATAAAGGGGCATAAGCTAAACTGGGAGAACTTAAATGAGCAGAAAGGGAACGCCACACTAACAATACAGCACCTCTCACATCATAAGCAGATAGAGGAAAAATAAAAAGTAACAGAAAAGCCAGGAACACAAACTGTGGCCCAGATCATAAATTTGGCGAACCCCTGAAGAACAAAAAATAGAAACTAACAAAAGGAAGCAAGGGTAAAGGCACACAGCATAAAAGACAGACTCCTAAAGTATATAAATTAGCCTCAGGCAGTTATCAGTGCTCACACCATAGATTGCTTGTGGAAGGCCTTGGTGCTCTACCCTCACATTTGGATTGGTATTTACCGTGTTCTCTCAATTATATTACAAGCACAACAGTCTCTACTACCACTGCTCAGACACTATGCCAGGGCGCAAACCAAATAAACCTGAAAACACGCCACGCACTAGAATGCTGCAGCACTACTTAAAGCCTATAGAAGCATCAGTAGACACCATGACAACAACCCCTAATAACAGCACCCAACAAGAGGAAATAGAAGAGGATACACCTAGAACACAAGATACTTCTAGCCTTACAAAAGAAGACCTTTTACCACTCTGTACCAAGAATGACCTCAAAGAAATCATATCAGAAGTGAAAAATTGGTATGGTGACTTGAAGAGAGATTTATCTAGAGTGACACAGAGAGTTACCAATCTGGAAGAGAGTCACAACACTATGGACACAGATATTCAGCATATGTCACAATTGGCATATAATCAGGAAGAGACCATATATCAACTCTTGGAAAAAGTTGAAGATCTGGATAATAGGGGAAGGAGAAACAACTTAAGGATACGGGGTATCCCAGAAACAATTCAACAGGGGGCATTAGAAGGATGCTTGTAGGATCTGTTTAGGACGATTAAAGGAGACAATGGTGCTAAAGACCTGGTATTTGAAAGAGCACATAGAGCACTGCGTGCAAAACCACCTCCCAAGGCACCACCAAGAGACGTGATAATCAAATTGCTCAACTTTAAAGATAAAGAAGACATAATGCGACACGCCAGGATGAAACAACATATCACCCATGCGGGTAACCGCATCCAGATCTTTCAAGATCTCAGCCCAGCCACACTACAAAAAAGAAGGGAACTAAACCACATCACAAGTGTTTTGAAAGAACAGGGAATTGCTTACAGATGGGGCTTCCCAGTCAGCATAATAGCCAATAAAGACAACACGACAGCGATATTCAGGAATAAAGAAGATCTTGCACACTTTTGCAAGGCCCTGGGACTCAATATACAACAGCTGGAAAAAGGGCAAAATGCTGAAATAAGAAATCCACCACGAGAGAACAGTATACAACACCCTATGACGAGGGTGCCACATAACAAAGAAAAGGCTGCACAGCCTGTAAGGACAGCAGTAGAAGACATTGAAGCAGCCCCTTGACGCTGTGCTCAATAGCTGAAAGTTAGTAACAGAGAATGCTATGAAAATGGACAGATGAGACTAGGTTGTATGTTATTAATGTTTAATTATATATTCTTTATATACAGGTTGGGTTTGGGGGCAGGGATACTGCCTGAATTGTATTGAACTGTATAGATTTTTACAGTATTGTACCTTACAGTACGGAGTTACAAGTTGGTAGTTTTGTTTGAATACTATAAGTTGTAGAAGCCTATTAACAAAGGAATAGAATTATTATCCCACACGCTTGCAGTAATAATAAGTTACATTGCACAAACACATATTACAACATCGGTAGTATTGATCAAAATTTCTAGTTATAAAACACTGTTTACACAGCACATTGGCCTGCACCCCCAGATAATACATAGCAGAAAAGATTCCGGCACACAGTTAAGTCAGTGACATCGGGAGCAATATGCAATCCAGGCAAATTAGAATTACGACCATAAACGCGAAGGGATTAAACAGCCCAGAGAAGCAATCTATAGCATTCAACCAGATGTATAGGGACTCAGGAGATATATTGTATATCCAAGAAACACATTTTAGAAAGGGAAAGGAACCTAAATTTATTAACAACAGATATAAAACGGCCTTCCTGGCCTCAGGTCCCACAAAAAAGGAGGAGTAGGTATACTCATGAGAAACAACATACACTTTAGTCCGTCAAAGGTAATTAAAGATCCTAATGACACCTATTTATTAGTGATAGGCCTACTTTTTAATACACAAGTTACACTAGTGAATGTGTATTTGCCGAGCATACGACAACAAATACTGTTCAAACAGGTTGCACAACAGATAATGGAACACTCGAAGGGCATCATCCTACTTGGCGGCAAATTTAACACCCCCCTAGACCCGAAGCAGGATACTTCATTAGGCAGAACAAGCACATCCCACAAGACGATAAAGGCTATAAATGCTCAGTTGCAGCAACTCAAACTGCATGACATATGGAGGGCAAAACATCCACACGAAAGAGACTACACATTTTACTTCCACCCACACCACATATACACAAGAATTGACTACATTATCACGGACCAAATAGGATTAGCACTGGTAGAGAACTCCACGATACAGCCGACCACATGGTCAGACCATGCACCAGTACAATGCACAATCAATTGGCCGAGCATCCCAATAAAGCCGTTTGTGTGGAGGATAGATGAACACATGCTAGACAACCCCCTAACGCGCACAGAATTCGACACCGTCATAGGCCACTATTTTAGGGAAAACACCGGCGCAGACATGACATCTACAGTAGTATGGGAAGTACATAAATGTTTACTGAGAGGGGAGCTTATAAGATACAAAGCTAGAGAAAAAAAAAAACAATAGACAGTTTGTGAACTCCATAACATCACAAATTAGGTATTGGGAAACAGAACTCAAAAAACAACCCGACTCCATAAACATACTACAAAATCTGACTAAAACCAAAACAGAATTTAATAACTACCTAATAAAGGAATACTAGAGAAAAGCAATCAGGCTACAGCAAAGATACTTTGACGTTAGTGATAAAACGGGTCATCATTAGCTAGGACACTTAAAAGAAAACAGCTAGACACCAACGTGTACAAGATGATAGACACCACAGGCCACATACAAAAGGACAGCATACAAATAGCCGACATTTTCAAACAGTACTATGGAAAGCTGTATAACATCCAGGCAGAGGGCACACAAGAAGACATATACAGTTTCTTAGCTGACATAAAACTTACAGAATTGAGGAATGAAGACTCTGAAACTTTGGACACGCCAATAACTCCCGAAGAGATTAAGATAGCAATTAAAAATATGCCAAATGGCAAAAGCCCAGGCCCAGACGGTATAAGTATAAAGTATTACAAAACATATATATATCACTTATTAGCCCCGCTGACCACGCTATACAACTCTCTACTTAGGGAAGGAGGCTTCACAGATAAAATGCTGGAAGCACATATTACAGTCCTCCCAAAACCAGGGAAGACACCGGACAGACCAGAAAATTTCAGGCCCATCTCACTGCTTAATTCGGATATAAAAATATTTGCCAAAATCTTTGTCACTAGAATAAATAGATATCTCCCTGACTTGATACACCCGGACCAAGTGGGTTTTGTACCGGGAAGGGAAGCCCGGGACAATACTATCAGAACCTTCCAATTGACCACATATGCGCAATTAAACACAATACAAATGGCCCTTATATCCACGGACGAGGAGAAGGCATTTGACTGGGTAAATTGGCAATTCCTCAAATTAGTCCTTCACAAAATGAAATTTAGTAACAGGTTTATACAATTAATTCTTACTTTATACCGAAAACCCACTGCAAAAGTAAAAGTAAATGGCATACTCTCAGAAAAATTCCTAATTCAGAACGGCACAAGACAGGGATGTCCACTTTCCCCGATACTCTTCGCACTCACAATAGAAGCATTGGCGCAGAGAATCAGGAATGATAGACTAGTAACAGGTCTCACCATAGCGACTAAACACTAAAAAAAATAAATTGGCATTATATGCAGACGACGTTTTACTCACATTGACAAATGTAGACAAATCCCTACCCAGGGTCCTAGAGATTTTCAAAGCATACGGGAAGGTATCGAATTTCCAAATAAACCTCTCAAAATCTGAACTATTAAATATATCATGCGATAGGACAACAATCGAAAACACGCTAAAGATTTTCCCCCTCAGGAGACAAGACACCAAAATGAAATATTTGGGTATCTACATATCACCAGATCAGCAAGAGGTCTTCCAGGCAAACTATAGGCAACAGGAAAATAATTTAGTAGCTGATATGTCAAATTGGAAAAATAAGACAATATCGTGGATAGGCAGGATTAACGTCATTAAGATGAACGTTATGCCAAGACTTTTATACCTGCTACAAACGACACCCATGCCCCTACCACCCAGATACTTAAATAAAATTCAAAGTATAATAGAACAATATATATGGGGAGGTATCAGACCAAGAATCCCTAAGAAAACGCTTTACCTACCAAGGGAAAGGGGAGGAATGGGTTTGCGAAACTTAGAGACATATAAACAAGCTATTACACTGCGTACATTGTTGGACTGGTGCTGTAATGATCAGAACAAAATATGGGTACAGTTAAGCAGCACATTGCTGGGCACTGGAAGAACAGCCTGGTTATCTAAAAAAGATAGGCCACATACAGCAGAGCAGTACCCACTGTACATAGATTTCTTCACAAACTTATCAACACTTCAATAAATATATCTTCACACTTCTCCCCTCTAACCCCCATATGCCAGAACCCAGCATGCCATGGAACTACAGGGAAACTGACATGACACTTAGCGCGCCCTTCGGGGCACGGACATTCTCAGCACTGACGAAAGGAGGCAAACTGAAACCACTGGGGAAAATAAAAGAAACAGAGACAGGTGAACATATGAACTGGTTGATGCACTCGCAGATAAGCCATTATCTGTTGACACACAGACAAAAACACAACTTACTCAGACAGACCACCACATTTGAAAACCTCTGCTTACAGGTCACACCGGCAGACCACGCAATGTCTATTTTATTCAAATTACTGATACTAGAAGATGCGCAAACAATGCCCACATATACCAAAGCCTGGGAAAGGGAATTACAACTTGATGTTGACATACAGGACTGGCTGACAGCATTCCAGATCACAAAAAAATCCTCAATATCAACCAGAGTACAGGAATCAAGCTATAAGTTCTTATCAAAGTGGTACCTTACCCCTATCAGGCTAAAGCAAATTTATAAGACCACCACAGGGAAGTGCTGGAGGGAGTGTGGGGGTAAATGCACATTGACACACATTTGGTGGGATTGCCCAGCCCTAGATCAATTTTGGACAGAAATACTTGAATACATCAGAATAGCAACATGGAAACCATTGCAGAATAGCCCAAAAACTCTATTATTTTTATCACTACCCAGACTAGAGAACAAAGCTACTACCGCTCTTAGATTAGTCATGTTAAACGGGGCAAAGATGCTGATACCGAAACATTGGAAAAACAAGAATGGGCCACCGGTTGAGGAATGGAAAAAACAGGTAGACACACTATTGCATCTGGAAAGATATCACCACATACAGAATGATACATTAGACACACACGAGAACATGCTACTACAGTGGAGAGAATGCCAAGGGCTAGACAGACCAAGGGATTGACAACACCAAAACCCAACACTAGAAAGAGGTAACAAGGGGTAAAACGCATTGTTTACATATAGTTGAGAATGGAGCCCATCAGCAGTAAATGATTGTCCCAAAATGCAATGATTTAACGATAGTATTGGTTGTTTATTAATGGTTTAAAGCATTGGATAAAGCGCAGTTGGATGCATAACACACTATTCGGTGCAGATAGCCATGTGCTGGTTTAAGATGGATGGACATTAGCAGCTAGTTTTATAATACACAAGAAGAAAAAAGGTTAAAATGATGATACTGATATGTAAAGCAAACTGTGATGTTGATATGTATGATTTCTTTATAAGGGTGGGGTGAGAGGTATTGTCTTTCCCCCACCTTGGAAAACATGCTGTACTTTTGAGTGATTTTCAATAAAGTATGTTTGAAAACCAAAAAATAAAAAATAAAAATCATACTCCAATCTTAGGGATGATTAAAAACTATACGCTTAAAATATTTCTACATAAAAATAGCAGTACTGATGCTTGAATAAAAACATAGAACTAATAGTCAATAAGGATCCTAATAAATAGTTGTTAATAATAACTAATTATGATCAGAATAAATATAATCTAAAATACCAACAATTCATGAAATATTTAAAAAGTTTTTTTTACAAAAAACATAAATGCTAAAAAATAATTCAATCAGTAAAAATAAATAAATTCAAATGTCACTGTACAAGTGATAAAAGAGAGACTGAAGTTTCCTTTCAATAACTTTCATATAGGGCAAGGTGTAAATCCATCAGAGAAAACATTAATTAAACACTAGGGGCCGGATCCGATATGCAGCGTCGACCCGGAAATGCCGGCGATGCTGAATTTTGCGCTGGTTTTGTATCCTATATACGGTGTAACCTAGAAGTTACGCTCGTATATTTCTGCCGTCGCCCATAGTTTTTTGGGCCATAGGCAGGTATACCAAAGCAGCGCAGTTTGGTATCCAATATACAGCGTAAGGACTTACGTGGCGAAAATGGAGAAATCTTACTCCATTTTCACCTCGGCACAAAAAGCAGCCGTAGTAAGCCTTACGCTGTCTATTGGAGCCCCGTAACTCCCTAAACTAGCTACAAAATAAACCTAACACCTAACGCATGCGCAATGTCTATCTACCTGTCAACCGCGATCCCCCGCCGCAATCCCTAATAAAATATTTAACCCCTAAACCGCCGCTCCCGGACCCCGCCGCCACCTACATTAACTACCACCTAATGTGATCCCCCTACACCATCGCCAACTATATTAAACTACCCACTAAAGTGAGCACCTTACACCGCCGCCATCTACCTTACCTACCCCATAAAGTGAGCCCCTACCCCGCCGCCATCTACCTTACCTACCCCCTAAAGTGAGCTCCTACCCTGCCGCCATCTATTTTAAAATTATTAACCCCTAATTTAATCCCCCTACCCCGCCGCCACCTATATTAAATTAATTAACCCCTAATTTAATCCCCCTACCCCACCGCCAGCTATATTAAATTATTTAACCCCTAAAATACTAAACTAAGTCTAACCCTAAAAATAGCCCTGAAAAGGGCTTTTTGCGTGCCATTACCCCAAAGTAAACTGCTCTATTGCCAGCCCTTAAAAGGGCTTTTTGCGGGGCATGCCCCAAAGGAAACTGCTCTTTTACAAGCCCTTAAAAGGGCTTTTGGCGGGGCTTTGTCACAAAGTAAACTGCTCTTTTGCATGTAATCTAAATCCCCCTACAACGCCGCCACCTATAATAAATGTATTAACCCCTAATCTAATTCCCCTACACCGCCGCCACCTATATTAAACACATTAACCCCTAATCTAATCCCCCTACACCGCCGCCAGCTATATTAACTATATTAACCCTAAATATATTAGGTTTAATATAGTTAATATAGTTATTATATGATATATATTAACTATATTAACCCTAATTATATTAGGGTTAATATAGTTAATATCGTTATTATATCATATATATATTAAGTATAATAACCCTATCTAACTCTAACATCCCTAACTAAACTCTTATTAAAATAAATCTAATATTAATATTATTAATTAAAATATTCCTATTTAAATCTAAATATTTACCTATAAAATAAACCCTAAGATAGCTACAATGTAATTAATAATTACATTGTAGCTATTTTAGGGTTTATATTTATTTTACAGGTAACTTGGTATTTATTTTAACTAGGTACAATAGCTATTAAATAGTTAATAACTATTTAATAGCTACCTAGTTAAAATAATTACCAATTTACCTGTAAAATAAATCCTAACCTAAGTTACAAATACACCTACACTATCAATAAATTAAATAAACTACAAATATCTAAACTAAAATACAATTAAATAAACTAAACTAAATTACAAAAAAAAAACCCACTAAACTACAAAAAATAAAAAAAACATTACAAGATTTTTAAGCTAATTACACCTATTCTAAGCCCCCTAATAAAATAAAAGAGCCCCCCCCCCCAAGTTAGCTCTTTTACCTTACCAGCCCTTAAAAGGGCCTTTTGCGGGGCATGCCCCAAAGAAAACTGCTCTTTTGCCTGACAAAAAAAAACAAAATACCACCCCCCAACATTACAACCCACCACCCACATACCCCTAATCTAACCCAAACCCCCCTTAAATAAACCTAACACTACCCCCTGAAGATCTCCCTACCTTGTATTCACCCAGCCGGGCAGAACTCTTCATCCGATCCGGGCGATGTCTTCAATCAAGCGGCAAAGAAGTCTTCTTCCATCCGGGCGATGTCTTCAAGCAAGCGGCAGAGAGTCTTCTTCCATCCGGCGATGTCTTCAAGCAAAGCGGCATCTTCAATCTTCTTTCTTCGCTCCTCCGCTGTGGAGCATCCATCCGACATAACGACTTCCCGACGAATGAGGTTCCTTTAAATGACGTCATCCAAGATGGCGTCCGTTGAATTCCGATTGGCTGATAGGATTCTATCAGCCAATCGGAATTAAGGTAGAAAAATCTGATTGGCTGATTGAATCAGCCAATCAGATTCAAGTTCAATCCGATTGGCTGATTGGTTCAGCCAATCAGATTGAACTTGAATCTAATTGGCTGATTCAATCAGCCAATCAGATTTTTCTACCTTAATTCCGATTGGCTGATAGAATCTTATCAGTCAATCAGAATTCGACGGACGCCATCTTGGATGATGTCATTTAAAGGAACCTCATTCGTTGGGAAGTCGTCGTGCCGAATGGATGCTCCATGGGGGAGGAGCGAAGAAAGAAGATTGAAGATGCCGCTTTGCTTGAAGACATTGCCGGATGGAAGAAGACTCTCTGCCGCTTGCTTGAAGACATCGCCCGGATGGAAGAAGACTTCTTTGCCGCTTGATTGAAGACATCACCGGATGGAAGAAGACTTCTTTGCCGCTTGATTGAAGACATCGCCCGGATCGGATGAAAAGTTCTGCCCGGCTGGGTGAATACAAGGTAGGGAGATCTTCAGGGGGTAGTGTTAGGTTTATTTAAGGGGGGTTTGGGTTAGATTAGGGGTATGTGGGTGGTGGGTTGTAATGTTGGGGGTGGTATTTTGTTTTGTTTTTGTCAGGCAAAAGAGCAGTTTTCTTTGGGGCATGCCCCGCAAAAGGCCCTTTTAAGGGCTGGTAAGGTAAAAGAGCTAACTTGGGGGGGGGGGGCTCTTTTATTTTATTAGGGGGCTTAGAATAGGTGTAATTAGCTTAAAAATCTTGTAATGTTTTTTTTATTTTTTGTAATTTAGTGGGGGTTTTTTTTTTGTAATTTAGTTTAGTTTATTTAATTGTATTTTAGTTTAGATATTTGTAGTTTATTTAATTTATTGATAGTGTAGGTGTATTTGTAACTTAGGTTAGGATTTATTTTACAGGTAAATTGGTAATTATTTTAACTAGGTAGCTATTAAATAGTTATTAACTATTTAAAAGCTATTGTACCTAGTTAAAATAAATACCAAGTTACCTGTAAAATAAATATAAACCCTAAAATAGCTACAATGTAATTATTAATTACATTGTAGCTATCTTAGGGTTTATTTTATAGGTAAGTATTTAGATTTAAATAGGAATATTTTAATTAATAATATTAATATTAGATTTATTTTAATAAGAGTTTAGTTAGGGATTTTAGAGTTAGATAGGGTTATTATACTTAATATATATATAATATAATAATGATATTAACTATATTAACCCTAATATAATTAGGGTTAATATAGTAAATATATATAATGTAATAACTATATTAACTATATTAACCCTAATATAATTAGGGTTAATATAGTTAATATAGTTAATATAGCTGGCGGCGGTGTAGGGGGATTAGATTAGGGGTTAATGTGTTTAATATAGGTGGCGGCGGTGTAGGGGGATTAAATTAGGGGTTAATAATTTTAAAATTGATGGCGGCGGGGTAGGGGCTCACTTTAGGGGGTAGGTAAGGTAGATGGCGGCTGGGTAGGGGCTAACATTAGGGGTTATAGATTTAATATAGCTGGCGGCGGGGTCCGGGAGCGGCGGTTTAGGGGTTAATAACTTTATTAGGTGGCGGCGGGGTCCGGGAGCGGCAGTTTAGGGGTTAATAACTTTTTTTATTGTTAGGATAGTGAGGGGGGATAGCGGATAGAGGGTTAGATGTATCGGGCTATGTTTGAGAGGCGTGTTAGACAGTACGGGTGATTTCATAGTTTAGTAGGTTTTGTAGGTGCCGGCAGTTTCTAAAGTGACGTAAGTCACTGGCGACTCCAGAAATTTGTACTTACGCAGATTTCTGGACATCGCTGGTTTATCAGACTTACGGCACTTTAGCATCTGACGGCGCCGTATATAGGATAGCTTAAGTTGCGAGCTGAAACTGCGGGCGGCGGGGGTTCCCTCGCTTGTGCCGCAAACTACGCTGCATATCGGATCGTGCCCCAGATCTTATTAGAGGGAGCTAAAGAAAGGCTTGGAGATCAATCTCAATATTTAACCCATTGGGTTCCAAACAGTTAAGGGTCTTTATCCAAAACGTTTCCCTCTTTCTAAGTATTAAAAGCCTATTGGTATCCCACACACAAGGTTTTATCCATTCTACAATTTTAACGGAAAGGTCAGACGGATTAAGCTTATGGAAAAACTTAAAATGGCGTGAAACACTATGGTTATCAAAACCTGATTCTATATTCCTTATATGTTCCCTAAACCTATATTTTATTTTGCGCTTCGTGCGCCCAATGTAAATTAACCCCCATTTACAAACTAACTGGTAAACCACGTAAGTAGTGTGGCAAGTGCATCTGTCCTTGCAGGGGTATTTTTTTAGTTCCATTATAATTTAAAAAGTGGGTAGAATTACAATCTATCAAAGGACATAATGCACAGTCAGGAGTTTTGCATGAATAAAGACCATTTTTTCCCCCACACTAACTATTGATTGTTGTGAAATTCTGTTTTGTATTTCTTAACTTAGTGGGGGCAATATAGTTCTTAATGTCTTTGTTTTTCTTAAAAATGACATTAGGTTTTTCTCCTAAAATCTGGTTAAGAACAGGATCAAGCTTGAGGACCTTCCAATGTTTTTTCAAAATATGTTGAATTTTAAAATGTTGGTTATTATACTGAGTAACAAATTTTGGACAGTTTTTTCTATCTTTCTTGAATTTCTTACTACGATTGTGAGTAATGTTTATTAAGGAGGCTCTATCCATCATGTCAACCCTCTTTTTACAATTTTCTAGCAGCTTGATATTATAGCCCTTCTCTTTGAATTTGTCCATAAGTATATTGGACTCCTCATTGTAGTGCTCTGTATTTGTGCAATTACGCTTGATTCTTTGAAACTGTCCTAGGGGAATGTTCTGCTTCCACTGTCTAAGGTGTCCACTTCTAATGTTTAAAAGACTGTTTCTATCAGTAGATTTCCGATAATTTCTGACAGCCACTGTATTGGTAATTTCATTGTGATATAGAGTAAGATCTAAAAATGGTATTGATTTAGATGATTTTTCCATAGTAAATTTAAGGTTATAGGTATTATTGTTTATGTACTTCACAAAGTCAGATATAGTGTTTTCCGGTCCTTGCCAAATCATGATAATGTCATCGATATAGCGATGGTATTTGATGACATTAAGATGAAACGGATTGTTGTTCCAAACTAGATTTTCCTCAAAATTAGACATGTATAAATTTGCGTACGATGGGGCAAATGTGGTCCCCATCGCCTTACCCTGATGCCTTCAAATAGAAAATAGTTGTGATTCAAAATAAACAATATCCCTTCAATCAAAAATTCTATTTGTTTTTCTGCAAATCTATTTCTACTTAGTATGTCTTTAATAACCGGTACCCCTTTCATATGGGGGATACTAGTATATAGCGATGATACATCGCAGGTAATCCAAATATAGCTAGGTTCCCATAAAAAGCCTTCAAATTTGTTAATCACATCAATAGTGTCTCTGAGATAGGCCCTCGTAGATGTGACAACAGGTTGTAAAAAATAATCAATATATTTAGATAAGTTGTCACATAGAGAGCCTATCCCAGAGATAATAGGTCTACCTGGAGGGTTATTTGGATCTTTATGCACCTTTGGTAGGTGATAAAAACATGATATTTTAGGTGCTACTTCGTAAAGGTAGTTATATCCATTCAAATTTAAGATACCATTTGTTTGAGCTGTTAACAGAAATTCAAGTAATTAATTTTTATATTTATTTGTGGGGTTAAACATTAGTTTTATATAAGTGGTCGAATCAGATAGAAGTCTGTCAGCTTCCTTCAGATAATCCCCCCTGTTTTGGACAACGATCCCTCCACACTTCTCTGCTGCCCTGAAAACCACATCAGTACATTCACTTAAATTCTTTAGGGCAGTTCGCTCTTCTTTAGACAAGTTATCTCCTATTTGTAAACCCCTGGATAAAGGATTTTTGGATAAAACGTCTTCACATACTAGTTTATTAAAAATCTTTATATATTCAGATTGAGTATGCTGAGGATAGAAAATAGATTTTTTCTTTAAATTACAGTGTTTTATGGGGAAATCCTCATCCTCTTCATATAATGAAATATCTAGACTGTCTAAATTATCAGATGTTGTATTCAGAAATGATGGATCAGAGTTATCATTTAAAGTGGTTAAAACATTGAGAGTTTCATTATCCTCATCATTGAGTTATAATACTGAGTAGGGGTGGAGACACTCTGTTTGTTTAAAAAAATACCTTTTTAACATAAGGTTGCGTATAAATCTCTGAAAATCTATATATAAATTAAAATAATTAGGGCCACTAGTGGGCGCAAAATTCATGCCTTTAGCTAATAGTTCAAGTTCATGTTTGTCGAAATTTCTATCCGATAAGTTAAATATCAGTTTGGTCCCTTCTTCTAATTCCATTGCTCTCTGTTTCTTTTTTCTTTGTTTAATTCCCCCTCTATTCCCTCTTGGTCTTCCTCTTCGTGAGGTCTTTTTGGGTTCCTTTGATTCAAAGGCTGACTTGGGGGTAAGGTTTGTATATCCCCCCTCCCCCTGTTGTCTCCAGGGTGGGATCCCTAAAAAAGGAGTAGTAGTTGGCGTTTAGATCTATTTTCACTAATGCCAAAATTGCTAGAATGGGATGTACTGGCCTCCATTATAGATAATTAATACTAATAGTATGAACGGGTCTGCTGCTACTTAAAGGAATAAATAAGTATACAAGAGAGAAAGATGTGTTAGAAACACACTAAAGTAGCGCTAATCCTTTTAAATATAAAAAAAGATATAAATATAAATGCACAAGATGCATGAAATAAAACAGTGTATCGTGTATTAAAAACACCATATAACTTATCCCCTCAGCGTGTATATCCAGGACGGCTCCAGGAAGACCGGTGTACTGCTGTGTTGATCCCACAGACGCCAGGAACCAGGCTGGCAGAGGATCAAAATGTAAAGTCCGTTTCCAAGATCCTCTGCCAGCCTGGTTCCTGGCGTCCGTGGGATCAACACAGCAGTACACCGGTCTTCCTGGAGCCGTCCTGGATATACACGCTGAGGGGATAAGTTATATGGTGTTTTTAATACACGATACGCTGTTTTATTTCATGCATCTTGTGAGTTGCCATTTGTCTGTGTGAATCTCATATTAAACTTTCTATACTCTACATTTGAGTCTGCGCTCCTCTCCTCTGTCTTTTTAGATTCTGTGTATGCAATCAAGGTCTGTGGATTCACCAGTTATAGAGGAGCAGCCGGATTTTTGTGCACTACCTGCAAAATTTTGGACTTGAACATTTATATATTTATATACTGACTTTTACTGCACACTATTTAATATCCAGTATATTTGTCTATTACATATTTGCTCTTAATATAGATCTTATTTATATCTTTTTTTATATTTAAAAGGATTAGCGCTTCTTTAGTGTGTTTCTAACACATCTTTCTCTCTTGTATACTTATTTATTCCTTTAAGTAGCAGCAGACCCGTTCATACTATTAGTATTAATTATCTATAATGGAGGCCAGTGCATCCCATTCTAGCACTTTTGGCATTAGTGAAAATAGATCTAAATGCCAACGGGCACATAACTTATTGGCAGATACCTCTAGCATTGTGGCATCAGAGGATCCCTTACATATTTTTAGAGAATTGGAAAAGTTTTTATTAAAAGACGCAAAGGAGTGGCAGGATCTAGCACTCCTTGACAACTACATTCTACACAATGTGATACCCCGGGGTCTTAGGATTTTCAAATTCCCCACATTCAATCTAGATGAGGTAGAGTATCAGACTGAATGGGAACAAATATTACATAATTGCTCAAAGGCCTTAATAAAATTATTGATCAAATATAGAGAATATAAATTGGATAAACTTAAAACTGAGATAGATATTCTAATAGTTAAAATACAACCCTATGAACACATTCAGCAGTGGCAGGAAATGAACACTAATATCCAGAAAAGAGTTGACACTTTTTCTAAGGAACTAGAAATTGCAAAAGTTAAAAAATTGCAGAGAGATCTGGAAGATTTTAGGTCAGACAAAGTCTCTTCATATTGAATAAGATTGGAGTATGATTTTAACACTGTTGTTTGTTACACATATATTTTAAATGTTCATCTATTTTTTATATTGTATTTGCTAAAATAAACTATGCTATATTAAGATTCTGTTTACCCTATCCCTCTCCGATCGTGCATTTCTTTTATGTCACTCTTTACTGACGAGTCACAGTCATCTCATTGGTGGTTTTTGTGGGAGTGTTATTACACACCTCCTTAAAAAGAATTGCACGATCCAAGCTAATTACTATTGAGAAAGTCCCTACGTCACTGGGACGAAACGTGTAGAGCCCCGCTCACTTTCGTCAGTCAATTGATCCTGTGAGGCCGCTCTTAGTTCCAAGTCTGCAGCAAGGAACTGTGTGGTCTGAGAGCCTAGGATCGTTTTCGCTTGTGTTATTATTTGTATATGTAATTGGTAGTTCATCATCAATTACTGTTGGGAATATCACTCCTGACCAGCAGGAGGAGGCAAAGAGCACCACAGCAAAGCTGTTAAGTATCACTTCCCTTCCCACAAACCCCAGTCATTCGACCGAAGGAAAAGGAGAGAAAGGAAATAACACAAGTTGCAGAGGTGCCTGAAGATTAGATTACAAAGAACTATTTGCAACAAAACAGGGAGGGCCGTGGACTCACCGTGTCAAGAAATAAATACATTTATCAGGTAAACGTAAATTTTGTTTTCTTTCTTAAGACACAGTGAGTCCACAGATCATTAACAATTACTGTTGGGAATCAATACCCAAGCTAGAGTACACAGATGATAAGGGAGGGACAAGACAGGTAACCAAAACGGAAGACACCACCGCTTGAAGAACCTTTCTCCTAAAAGAAGCCTCAGCCGATGCAAAAGTATCAAATTTAACAAATTTAGAAAAAGCATGCAGAGAGGACCAAGTTGCAGCCTTGCAAATCTGTTCCACAGAAGCTTAATTTTTGAAGGCGCAGGAAGAAAAAACAGCCCTCGTGGAATGAGCTGTGATTCTCTCAGGAGGCTGCTGTCCAACAGTTTCATAGGCCAAACGAATTATACTCTTCAGCCAAAGCGAAAGAGAAGTAGCCGTAGCTTTCTGACTCTTGCGTTTCCCAGAGAAACAGACAAAGCAGAAGACTGGCGAAAGTCCTTAGTCGCCTGCAAGTAGAATTTCAGCGCACACACAACATCTAGGTTGTGCAAACCCTCCTTATGAGAAGAAGGATTAGGACACAAAGAAGGAACAACGATTTCTTGATTAATATTCTTGTCCGAAACAACTTTAGGAAGGAAACCTAACTTAGAACGCAGAATGAAAGATAAGGGGAATCACACTGCAACTCCGAGAGTTCTGAGACTCTCTGAGCAGAAGAAATGGTAACAAGAAACAAAACCTTCCAAGATACCATCTTAATATCTAAGGAATGCGTAGGCTCAAACAGAGCCTGAAGCAGAACTTTAAGAACAAGGTTAAGACTCCAGGGAGGAGTAACAGGATTAAACACAGGCCTGATTCTGACCAAGGCCTGACAAAAAGATTGCCTGTCTGGCACATCCGCCAGACGCTTATGCAACAAAATAGATAACGCAGAAATCTGACCTTTCAGAGTGCTTGCTGACAAACCCTTCTCCAGACCCTCCTGGAGAAAGGAAAAAATCATGGGAAATCTGACTCTACTCCAAGAGTAGCCTCTGGATTCACACCAATACAGATATTTATGCCATATCTTACTGTAAATCTTTCTTGTCACAGGCTTGCGAGCCTGGATCAAGGTCTCAACGACCGGTTCAGAAAACCCACGCTTAGATAAAATTAAGCATTCAATCTCCAAGCAGTCAGCTTCAGAGAAATGAGATTTGGATGAAGGAAGGGACCCTGAAGTAGAAGGTCCTTCCTCAGAGATAGACTCCAAGGTGGAAGAGATGACATTTACACTAGGTCTGCATACCAGATCCTGCGAGGCCATGCCAGTGCTATGAGAATCACTGACGCCCTCTCGTGCTTGATTCGAGCAATGACTCATGGAAGGAGAGCAAAGGAGGGAAACTGGTATGCTAGACTGAAATTCCAAGGGACTGCCAGAGCATCACCTCCTCCTTGCACCGCAGGCAAAGAGAATGACTGGGGTTTGTGGAAAGGGAAGTGATACTTAACAGCTTTGTTGGTGTGCTCTTTGTCACCTCCTACTGGCCAGGAGTGATATTCCTAACAGTAATTGATGATGATCCATGGACTCACCGTGTCTTAAGAAAGAAATAGGTATGTTGAGATATTATCAACTATACCATATGATATGTAAATTAAAGGAACATAAAAGCCAAAATTCAAATTTTATCAGTCAGATGCAATGCACGCAGTATTAAGATATGTTTCAAATTACTTCTACAATCAAATTTACTTTGCTCTCTTGATATCTTTTGTTACAAAATCATACCTAGGTAGACTCAGTAGCAGAAATGCGCTACTGAGAGTTAGTTGTGATTGCTGGCTATGCATATGTCACGGATACCAGACGGCTAAGGCTACCCCCCACCCCCCTACAACCTCACCCCTGTTGTTTCTCAGTGGTTTTGGGCTCCTCAGAGCAACCACAATCTCTGGAAGCTTTTGTTTGCATGGTTTTGTGTTCCAAACTTGTTTAGAAAAGAGCTGGTCTATGACCTGGAAAACCCTCCTAGGCTGGCTGAACTCCTGGAACTCCTGGTTGGCCGCCTCATAACGGACACCGACCTAACCCCTCTCAGGCTGTCCGGGCTCCTGGAACTCCCGGTCGGCAATAGGACAGAGAAACACCCGCTAACCAGCAACCATGTGCCCCAGAGCTCCGCTCTTTTGGGGATTAGTAGCCCCTAGGGAGGACAAGAAGTGGGAGAATTACCGGAGGGGAACTGCTTTGGGAATCAGGGGTTTTAGACACCCCTACCCCCAAAACTTCAACGGCCTGTATCTCCAGTCCCCAATAACAAATTACAACGCTTTTTGGACTGCAGCATCTGGGGACTGAGAGCTTTCAAATGACATGGTTGCTATGGAGGCGCCGGTCAGTCTGGAGGGGCGGGAATGGCGGGAAAACTGTGGCATTGTCTCCCTGTTTGATCAAGATGAGCTGTGTGTATACAATAAAATCAGTTCTATTTTTCACCTGAATGCTAGTCTGTCTAGTTATTTGGGTGGGCTCCAGCTAAAATCACTTTCCTGGGCTACATAGCAGCCTGTTCCAGGCAGAGAAAGGATCCTCAGGCAGAGCTACCTAGGCTGGGTAGCTGGAGTATGCCACAAGGTGGGACCTTGGGTACTGATGCTGTCGGGCATCAGGGGTGGCTACAGGCTGTGGTCACTTGCCAGCTACATAGCTGCAGTTGGCAGGGAGGAAGCAGGACCCCTTTGGCGGAGCAACCCAGTCGGGGTACCCGGGGGTATCTGTCACATTGGTGGCAGCGGTGGGATCTGCTTCTTTCACACAGTTTCTGCTGACAGAGGAGACGTACGACAGTAGCCGGTAAATATGGAGGCAGAGTTCCTAGGGAGAGTACAAAAGATGCTGATCGGAACAAATGATCCTTGTTTGGAACAGGATGTTTTGGCATGGAGGAACCTTGCTCTCCGAGACCTCTGGTGGGAGGCTCTTCAACAGGAGCAGGAAAATGGAAAGGTCCTCCCCACGAATGACATGAGATTCCGGGTTTTTGTGGACCGTGAGATTGCCTTTCCTGGGAGAACAGCCAAAGAAGGAATGGCTAGCTGTTCTACATAGACTGATCCAGCAAGAGATGTGGGTGAAGGACGGCTATCGGGCTGTGTGTATAAAGGAGTGTATGTTGTACAATAAAATAAGTTCTATTTTTCACCTGAATGCTAGTCTGTCTAGTTAGCTGAAGTCTGCCACAGGGTGGGACCCTGGGTACTGATGCTGTCGGGCATCAGGGGTGGCTACAGGCTGTGGTCACTTGGCAGCTACATAGCTGCAGTCAGCAGGGAGGACGCAGGACCCCTTTGGCAGAGCTACCCAGTCGGGGTAGCTGGGGGTATCCAGCATATATGCCTCTTGTCATTGGCTCATCAGATGTGATCAGCTATTTCCCAGCAGTGCATTGCTGCTCTGGAGCTGACTTTAACTATGTGTTTCATCCCTTTGCAGGAGGTTTAGCACATAATTATATGCAAGTAATACAATAATAAAATGCTCTGTTATACTAGTGGATTTGATAAATAGGGGTCAATTTATTAAGGGCCGAATGGCCCCTAATGCTGCTGTTTCCGCTGCTGCTCCTTAACTCGTCCACTGTCTCTGAGGCTGCAAACATCAATCTGCCCAATCTCATACGATCGGGTTGATTGACACCCCCTGCTAGTGGCCGATTGGCCGTGAATCTGCAGGGGTCGGTATTGCACAAGCAGTGCAGCATATGCTGTCAGCATTTAGAGATGCAGGGCAGACATGATTCACTATAGCGAATCATGTCTGCCCGGGGTATGATAAATCTACCCCATAATGTCATCATTAATGACTAAAGCCGACAATTTATTATATTGCATTGAACGTCTTTTTGATGTTTGAGTGAGAATTTAAAATGTTATTTAACAACCATTTTTATTTTATCGCTTTTTATTTTAACTTTGTTTTTTCTTTTTATTTAAATAAAGATTTTAATCTGATGCTACCTCTGAAACCAAAAGTCCTAAACCATCTTAACCTGTGAATAAACTTACTTAAAATCATGATTTGCCTAATATAACAATTATATATTCAGCTTTACAGTGCTACAATTCACAGCTCAGTATTACAATATCAGTTTTCTATTTCCATATGTCATACCAAATATTAAAAGCCCTTAGTCAACATTATTATATTAAACAATTCCATATAATTTTTCTATAGGGAGAAACAGTAACAAGCACATTCATTCTGTAAAGCTAAGGCCTATGTTGTTTGTTTGAGTATATTTTGCGTTCTGGGAGGTAGGATGCATGTCACCTATCTTTTCACATGTAAAGCACTGAGAGATAACTTGTCTATGGCTAGAAAAATAATTGTCTGAGATCACTGATTCTTGACTTTTAGAGCCCCATTTATCAAGGTGTTGGAGCATAGTCAGCTGCAGGTTCGCATAAGCGAACCTGTACCCGAGATTTAAACCACTTTGCCACCTGTTATGTTTCCGACCGGGGAGGTTGACGGTCCTTGCTTGCATGCAAATGCCTACACGCAAGCAATGGGGGGGGGGGCATTGCACACTAGCTGTAGAAGGCAATGGTAAATGCTAGACATGAAGCCAGGCTGACAGGGACGAAGATGTACACCCCCGTCCGCCTTACTTTCTTAAATCTGGCACTTTATAACTGTGTTTATTGAACAGTATTTCTAACTTGTATACTTAAGTTTTTATTTGATAACCTAAAAGATGTGAATTGTAATTTCTCATTATTTACTTTATTGACTTTATCTTTGTGATATTGTAACTTTGAATTTAATAACAACAAAAATCCATATACTCTCACCACATCAATACTCCATAGTCATTATCACAATATTACATTTCTCTTTTTATTCATTTAATTGAAATAAATTTTTATTAATCACACTCCTCCATCAATAACATCACAAAAAAAAAAAAAAAAAAAAAGAATGAAAAGGTACAGACTTTCAATCATTAGAGAACATCAGATCTTAGGGAACAATAATCACATTTCAAAAAGAATGTCTTTCAATAGCACTTCTAATTTCAAAAAGTCTCTTCTTTACTTGAAAATGCACCTAAGCTACTATATAAAGCTACTTCAGAGGTCAGCAAACAGGTTTCCATATGTTTGTTTTGATGAGATTAGTCCCTTTCACTATGTGCAGTGTGCTGCACAATTTCAAACAGGAGTGTGTATTTTAAACATAAACACATGATCCCTCAAACATTTTCTCAGTGAAGCCCATCATATATTATTTGCTTGGGGAGCATGTAATGTACAGGAGGCATAGTCTACGTAGATTCCCAGCCTCAATAACAATAACTTAAAACTAAAACTATGTAAACATAAAAACAATAATCAATGCACGATTCCAACTTACACCTTAACATTTCAGCGTTGTATTTTGTAATTTTAAGATTTCAATTAATTGTTTACTCATCTTGTCTTGCTCCTAAATTTAGCAGCTAGCTTTGTTCCTCACCACCTCTACTCTCCCCTTGAACACTACCTCTCACTTCTCTCCGCTCCACCTCCCCTTCCGCTACCACCGAAGTCAGGCTATTCTCCCCTGCCAGCATCCAATAAAACCAGACTTTCTGAAATTGGGCCTCTGTGTCTTGAATTTGTGCTGCTGATTCATACATCGAGTACACCAATTTAATTCTAGCTGTTACCTCTAACCATGACGGTACCTCCGTCTTCCAGTATTTGGCGATCACTATCCTGGTTGTGGTGCACAGTATTCTAATAAACGTATTAATGTGTTTGTTCAGTCTAGGAATGTGCTCATGCAACAGAGCCTGAGCGGGGGTGAGATTAATCCGCTCGCCCAACACTCTTTCCAGTAGTGAAGACAGCTCTTGCCATACTTGATATACTTTGGGACATTCCCACCACATGTGTAGATATGACCCTACTTCTCTGCACCCTCTGTAACAGAATTTAGAACTCCCTTTTCCCATATGGGCCGTCTTAGTTGGGGTTAAGTACCATCTGAAAGACGTCTTTAATGCATTTTCTCTCAAATCAGCACCAATGAGGCCCTTACAGGTTTGGTGCAATATCTCTTGCCATCTATCCCATTCTAATTCTTTATCTATGTCTACTTCCCATTTTGTCATTATTGTTGTTTTAGAATCACTTTTAGATTCCTGGATTGAAATGTATAACCTAGATATTGCTCTCTTGGGACGAGTGGACGCCGTGCAGAGGTGTTCAAGCTCAGATTGTTTAGTGTGTGTCGGGGATTTGTCCATGTATGTACGTGTAGCTGATACTACTTGGAGGTATAAAAACCATGGCAATGGAAGAGGCTCAAGTTTCTGCTGAAGTTGGGTGAAAGTCAACAGAGTACCCTGGGAATATATGTCTGCTACCCTATATAGCCCTTTGTTTTCCCACTTTCTAATGTGATATTTAAATTCTCCATTAACAATGTATTTCAAGGGTAGTACCTTTGAGCGCAAGGGGAGAATTCTTTCCATATTTCGTGAGGTTGGCCACTGTTGTCTAGAGAGTAGTGTGATTTTGTTTTGGTATATGGCGTGTCCACTAAGCAGCTCTTTACACCAAAGGATGCCATCCGGAGTCTCCTGTCCCATCATCTCTGCCTCTAAAAGAGGCCATATTACGTCCTCCTGTCTCCTGCTTAAGAGGGAATCTTGGGCCAGTCTTGCTGCCCTATAGTAATCAAGTAGATTGGGGACACCTATCCCTCCCAGTTGCCTGTGTCTGTTTAAGATAGTGTGGGGTATTCTCGG
Source organism: Bombina bombina (assembly GCF_027579735.1). NCBI lineage: Eukaryota > Metazoa > Chordata > Amphibia > Anura > Bombinatoridae > Bombina > Bombina bombina. Next base: position 131,376,326 of record NC_069510.1, read on the forward strand.
GTGCTTATTATCTCTTAGGAAGTTATGTATGTCTCTCTGAAGGCTAGCTATTTCTGCAGTATTAATTTTGATCGGGAGCACCCTGAATAAGTATAGTATTCTAGGCAAAATCGTCATTTTTATCGCAGATAGTCTCCCATACCAAGAAAAACCCATTTTCTTCCATTTTCCCAGATCAGATCTAATCACTTTAAATAAAGGGGTATAGTTTGCTTCATAAAGCTTCGAGGAGTGTGGCATTAACTTGATGCCTAGATATTTCAACCCATCTGGAGCCCAATTAAAGTCAAAGTTTGCTTCTATCGATTTGATAGTATGTTTAGGGATAAAAAGGGGAAGCGCCTCACATTTGTCTATATTAATTTTATATCCTGATATTTGAGAAAACTGCTGTATTGCTTGATATACATATGGTAGTGAATGTAGAGGTTTAGAAATAGTCAGCAGCACATCATCCGCAAATAAGGTGATTTTATGATGGAATTTTCCTACCTCTAGGCCGGTTATATCAGGGCAGTTGCGTATATATGCTGCCAATGGTTCAATGCATATGGCAAAGATCAGAGGTGAGAGCGGACAGCCTTGTCTAGTGCCATTAAGTATTTGGAAATTGTCTGATTGGTGCCCTATCGCCCGAACAAATGCCGTGGGCCTGGAATATAACCCTTGAATCGCCTTCAGGAAATTGCCCTCAAACCCCAGGCGTGACAAAAGATCTATCATGTATTTCCAGTCGACCCTATCAAATGCCTTCTCCGCATCCAGTGAGAGGACCAGAGAAGGCATTTTTCTATCTCGTAAAAAATCTATTATCGATACCATTCTGCGAATATTATCAGGAGCTTCCCTATCTTTAATGAATCCCACTTGGTCAGGGTGAATAATACTGGGTAGAATATGTTTAAGTCGGTTGGCCAGGATTTTTGTCACTATCTTAACATCTTGATTGATGAGGGAGATGGGCCTATAGCTGCTACATAAGTTAGGATTTTTTCCTTGTTTTGGTATAACTACAATTTTGGCTCTAAGGAGTTCCTCTGGTATTTGTCCCCCTTTCATAATGTGATTTGCAAACGTTATCAAATGCGGCACTAGGACTTCCCTAAACGCCTTATAGTACTCCCCCGGGAATCCATCAGGTCCCGGGGCCTTCCCAGGCTTAAGATCTTTTATAGCTGCTATCACTTCAGCCCTTGTGATCTCAGCATTTAGATTAGGGTTATGTTGCACTTTCATGCCATCATATAACAGCTGATAGAACTTGGCAAACGTGTCAACGATGTCTTGTGGGTGAGTGGTAGTCTGGCCAGTCGGTGTCTGGATGCATGGAATAGAAAGGGATTGGTAGTTGTCTCTAAGTTTTTTTGCTAAATATTTGTCAGGTTTATTGGCAAAAATAAAATAATTCGTTTTCAGTCTATGTGCAGCTTTTATGGAATGCTCGTTCAATATAGATTGTAGGGTTTGCTTTTTTTCAACTAGCTTAGTAAGTGTGGCTCTAGAGTGGTTCAATTTATGCAATGTTTCTAATGTGGCAATTTCAGTGTTCAGTTGGTTAATAAGGTCGTTGTTCTTTTTTTTATATAGTGTCTTTTCTTTGATTAGGACCCCTCTGATCACCGCCTTATGTGCTGCCCAGGGCATAGCCGTGTTTTCTGTGGTCCCAACATTAATTTTCCAGTACTCTTGTATGCTATGTAAAATCCTGCTCTTAACGAGTGGATGTTTGGTGCTTGATGCATCATATGTCCATATCCTAGTTCTCTTGGGGTCTGTGAAATTTCCCAATGTAAGCACAGTCAGAGAATGGTCTGACCAGACACATGGGTGAATATCTAAGGAGTGTATTGCTGGCTGTAATATCTGGCTAGTAAATACGTAGTCTATTTTTGAGTAGCTGTCGTGCGATGCAGAATAAAAAGTAGTGTCTCCCAACCCTTCATGCATTACCCGCCAAGTGTCTTGTAGTGTATGTTGAGCCAGGGTGTCTAGAATGTGTTTAGCAGTACTTTTCTGTCTCTGTTTTTTCTTAGACTGTTGGGTACTTGTTTGTCCAGTCAGTGATTGCAGGTCAATGTTAAAGTCCCCCGCCAGAATTATTCTTAATCTAGACCAGTCAGTCAACAAATTTGAAATAACAGCAAAGAATTTATCTTGTTGTTCATTTGGGGCGTATATGTTGCATAGAATAATCTCTGTGTTCCCCAAACTCCCAAAGACCAAAAGGTATCTACCTTCCTTATCTGAAATAGTCTCTCTATGTTTAAAGGGCAATGATGAGTGTATTAAGATAGAAACCCCTCTTTTTTTGGAGTCTAAGGCAGAGTGATACTGCTTTGAGTAGTCTCTTGCCCAATATTTTGGGATAGTATTTTTCAGGAAATGTGTCTCCTGAAGATAAATAATGTTGGCCCTCAGTCGTCTGTAATGTGACATGGCTGTCCTCCTTTTGACATCAGTGTTTAGACCTCTCGCATTATGCGAGATCAAAACTATCTTAGGGACAGTCATCGCAATTTTTGTACCAACATTTCCTCTCAATCCTACCTTTGGCATCAGGGACCCCGGGCGGCATATCTCTCTCTAAGCCTCGGAATCTAAATTTATACCTTGAAAGTAGAAGTCTATAAACCTCTCTATTCCTCCTCTGCCCCTCTAACTGTTTCTTTTTGGTCCTATAACCCTGTAGAGCATTTCCACAAGATGAGCATAGTAATTTTGTACAACAATGCGTGCATTTAGGTATTAACAGTATAAACAAACAAATATAACAACACAACAGTAAATAACAACTAAACAATTGATTGCAATTATATCGAAACCAGCACATAAAATTTGTACTGTGCAATTCCGACATGGAATTACAAGTTTGCATCACTTACACTAAGTGAGGAGTCCCAGTCCCCATCTGTGAATTCAAGGCTTATTCAGCTTTCTGGTCACATTCATTGACCTCTAGGTCCAAGGGCAGACCACAAAATGCAAGAAAAAGGATAGGTGTTCTTGTCCAAGACATTCACTGATTACCTGGATGTCTCATGTTTTAGATTTCTTTTTATTTATCACCCTCTTCCATTTTGATCTTTGGGGTTTTGCCTTCAATGACGGCATGGCAGAAGAAGCAGATGTCGAATCCTCTCTTGAGATGTCTGGAGGTTCTAAGTCCAGGAGCTTACAGATTTCCGGGATCTCATCAGCGGTTTTAATAATAAGCATTTTGCCATTTCGCATCACTTGCAGCGCGAAAGGGAAGCCCCATCTGTAGGGGATGTTGTTTTTCCTTAGCAGAAGAGTGAGAGGTTTCAGCGCATATCTTCTCTGTAATGTTTTAATGCAAAGGTCTTGAAAAAACTGGATAATGTTGCCCTGGAACTTGAATGTGGGGTTGTTTCTTGCAGCCAATAGAATCCTTTCTCTATCAGGGAACCGTAGAAGTTTAATTATGACATCCCTTGGTGGTTGGTCTGGTTTGGGCTTCGCTTTGAGGGCCCTATGTGCTCTTTCTATTGGGCACTCAGAGTCCATCGGTCCTCCCAATATAGCATGGAATAATTGCTGGAGATAACTGTGTAAATCTTCTGCTCCAATGGACTCAGGGATACCTTTGAGTCTAATGTTAGAGCGCCTGCTTCGATTCTCCAGATCTTCAATTTTTTCTTCTAGATCTTGTATGTGTTGGTTGTGGGAGTCAAGAGTCTGTGAGACTGCTGTAATTTCCTCTCCCATTTCCTCTGTGATTGTTTCCAGGGAGTCTACTCGGGATCCCAACTCTAGTATTTCTGTTTTGATATCCGTAAGACTATTAGTGACTGTAGTTTGGAAGCTATCCATCTTTTCCCACAGTTTCTCGAAGTTAGAAGCTATGTCCTGTTTGGACACTAGACCCTGCAGGTCTGCTTTAGTAACGGGGATGTGTTCTGCAGATTCCTCCTCATTTTCAGATTCCATATCTTCCTCAATTTCCGCCTGGGCGGTTTCCTGAGATTTGGCGATTTTGGAGGCTTTAAAAAAAGTGTCCACTGATAAGGGTTTTAGACCCTTGTCTCCCTTAGGTCCTTTTCTTGTAGCCATAGTGTGTACGGTGATAAATCAGCTGTTTTTAACTACTTTTATTTTTGCGGGTTTTTTTTTTTTTTTTGTTTTGTTTTTTTGTTTTTTCTTTAAGTTTCCAACAGGTGCTTCCAACTTTCTTTTTTCCTACTTTGGAGAAGTTCCAGTTTCCCCCGAACCTCTACTGGATATTAGGGTGTGCTAAGTCACTTCTGCGCCCTCTCTATCTCCTCTCACTCTCTCCAGAGATATTTAGTAGATAATGGGTGTCACGCCTCTCACAACTTGTATGAGCATTTCTGCAAATATATCATCTTTATGGTAGAAATATGTGAAAAGCGATGACACTGCAAGTGATGCAATAATGGATATAGGGTTAGTTATAGTTGTCCATGTCAGAGTGTCCCAGCACAGTGTGCCTTTGGCAGCTACATCTTCTTTATTGACTTTCTCTAGATCTTTGTCAAGCACTCAGAAGAATAGCTAAGATGGTTGTTAGACGTTCTCTCTCCCCCAGGGAAGCTGTCCTCACTGGACGTAGTCGGGAAAGGGAGTTGGGGTATGACCTGCTGATTTTTCAGTCAGTAGGAAATGGAGGGGAGAGAAAACCATTCAGCAGCCCACACACACAAAAGATGTATAGAATGGTGAGCAGAGAGAGAGTTGTTGCAGGTGACTCTCCTTTCCTTATTATTGCATCCCTTTTCCCCCTCTCTGCAGTATCAGCAGCTTGTTGCGGCAAATTAAATATTTTCAACACGGGTAGTGCATTGCCCTGCAAGCTTCAATTTATGTGTCGAGTGACTTAGTTTATTTATTGTAGATCAGCTGAGGTTTGCTCAATATGCAGGAATGTTTTTTGGTGTCCACAGCTGTAATAAAGATATTGGGTGGATAGCTATGAAGCAATCATACTGCATATAAAACCCACGTGGAGATGCTGCTACTGTGGTTTGTGTTTTGCTGGCTGATGGAAATCAAGGTAAACTAAGTGTGGTCAGCAAGAAGATGCATACACAAGTGTAGGAATAAATGACTGCACTGTATTGCTCCGTGTGGGGCACAAGCTGGGGTTACAGGTTGTAAGGGAAATAGAAAAGTCTAAATCTGCAGGCTGATTTATGTGAGTAAAGAGTCAAGTAATCTTCTGTGTCTGCTCCTCTCTGAGTCCCAAGTATATCTCAGTATTCTTTTATATAGATGAATCTGGGGTCTTGGGTGTGGGTGTCCTACTGTAGACTTATATGATATATGTATTATTGGTCAGCTCCTTATCTCTGGTGACCTCATACCCAGCCAACTTCGGTGTGCAAATCAGTGCTAGGTGAGGTTGTACTTCAAACAAATACTGTCTTGCAGCGTTATCTGGTAGCTTCTGTAGGTACTGGAAGTAAAGAGGAGATTTAACTGATAGGAGGTCAGTAGGCATGCAAAGAAGATCCCTCAGCTAATCAATATGGTGCAATCTACACAATTATAAAGCCTCTAGACAGGACTAATGTCACAAGGTTCAAGAATTCTCTGATCCTATGTGCGGTAGTGTTTAGTCGCTATGTAGGATAAGCTGTAGTTCATAGCCACAAATTATGTATAGAGTTCTTTTCCGTGTAGTGAGCTGAATGGTGTCGTGTACAGATGAAGGGATCACTTACATGCGCACTTGAGGTTTCACTCCTGAACCTCCGTAGCCGTGATCAGAGGGAGCCAGATAGATCGCGACCGGGCTGTCCAGTGGAGTCCCGGTAACTGATGTCCCACAGTGAAGTTGCTTCAGCCCGGAATGCTAAGAAGGTAAGGCTGCTCCCGACTAAGACAAGCTGTCAGTGTTGTTGATGACAGGAGGTCTTCTCGTGCTGCTCTTTTTATTCATTTAAAGGGACATGATACTCTCTCTGATCTTTCTCTGTTCTGTCTATAGGTGTGAAGATCAAAAACTCACTGGAATAGAGAGAAATCATGCAAAATCTAAGGAGCTTTTTTAGAATTTTTAAAAAAATATAATTTATGCTTAACTGATAAATTAATTTATTTCATGGAGGTAATATTGCTCCAATACACTCTCCCTGCCACTAGGAGGAAGCAAAGACTCCCAAACCCTAAGAGCTCTCTATAATCCATCCCACCTCTATGGTAGTTAGTCTGATGTATAGCCAAGCAAAAAGATGTGGGTAAAGAAACAAGAGCAAAAAAATATAGGAGCCGGGAAAAAAGATGTGCCATAAAAAATAAACCATCACCAAAAAATATAATAGGGCGGACTCTTACCACCACAAAAGAAATTAATTTATCAGGTAAGTATACATTGTGTTTTCTTTTATAAAGGTGGTAAGAATCCACAATCCATTACTACTGGGAATCAATACCAAAGCTGTGGAGAGTCCACGAGTAATGAAAAATAAATAGGACTGGATATTCCATAGGATAACTAAATCCACAACCCTCCAAATAAAGAAGAGATTCCTTAATTAAACAGACCTTAAAGAAAGAAGTCCAGTCTGCTGATTATCTGAACAAGATCTACACACAAAAAAATCTCAGGGACCAAAAAGAAAAATTGATAATAGGAGTAAATTAGAAAGTTGCTTAAAATTGCATGCTGTATCTGAATCACGAAAGAAAAAATTTGGGTTCAGTGTCCCTTTAAGTATCACTTCCCTTCCCACAACCCCTAGTCATTCAGCCAAAGGAAAAGGAGAGAAAGGAAATATCACAAGGTGTAAAGGTGCCTGAGGTTTATATATAAAAAAAAAACTGTCTGAAAACAGGGAGGGCTGTGGACTCACCGTGTCAAGAAATAAATAAATTTATCAGGTAAAAATACATTTTGTGTTCTTTCTTAAGACACAGTGAGTCCACTGAATCATCAATTACTGTTGGGAATCAATACCCAAGCTAGAAGACACAGATGATTATGGAGGGACAAGACAGAAAACCTAAACAGAAGGCACCATCGCTTGAAGAACCTTTCTCCCAAAAGAAAAATGTGCAACGAAGGAAAAGTCGTAGCCTTACAAATCTGTTTTACAGAAACCTCATTCTTGAAAGCCCAAGAAGAAAAAACAGGCCTAGTGGAATGAACTGTAATTCTCTCAGGAGGCTACTGTCCAGCAGACTCACATGCCAAATGAATAATACTTCTCAACCAGAGAGAAAGAGAAGTGGAAGTAGCTTTCTGATCTTTACGTTTTCCAGAAAAGCAAACAATCAAAGCAGAAGACTGACGAAATTCCTTAGTAGTCTTCAATAAAATTTAAGGACCCGCACAATATCTAGGTTGTGTAACAAACGTTCTTTATGAGAAGAAGGATTAGGACAGAAAGAAGGAACCACAATTTTATGATTAATATTTCTTGTCCGAAACAACCTTAGAAAGAAAACCAAACTTGGAATGAAGAACTACCTTATCTGCAAAGCTGAGAGTTCAGAAACCTTCCAAGCAGAAGAACTAGTAGTAAGAAAAAAAAACCTTCCAACATAATAACTTAATATCTATGGAATGTATAGGCTTAAACGGCGCCTGTAGCAAAACTTAAGAACCAGGTTAAGACTCCAAAGTGGAGCAACAGATTTAAACATAGGCCTGATTCTGACCAGGGCCTGACAAAAGGATTGTACATCTGGCACGTCCGCCAGATGCTTGTGCAACAAAATAGATAGAGCAGAAATCTGACAATTGAGGGTACTGAAGGACAACCCCTTCTCCAGGTCTTCCTGGAGAAAAGATAAGATTCTTGGAATCCTGACTCTACTCCACGAATATCCTTTAGTCTCACACCAAAAAAGACATTTATGGTAAATGTTTCTAGTGACAGGCTTACAAGCCTGAATCATGGTCTCAATGACCGATTCAGAAAATCCATGCTTAGCAAAATCAAGTGTTCCATCTCCATGCAGTCAGCTTCAGAGAAACAAGATTTGAATGAAGAAAGGGCCCCTGAAGTAGAAGGTCCTTTCTCAGAGGAAGTCTCCACAGGGGTAGAGACGACATTTCTACTAGATCTGCATACCAGATCCTGCGAAACCATGCAGGAGCTATTAGAATCACCAACTCTCTCTCCTGCTTGATCCGAGCAATGACTTGTGGAAGAAGAGCAAATGGAGGAAAGAGATATGCCAACCTGAAGTTCAAAGGAACTGCCAGAGCATCTATCAGAAAGGCTTGAGGTTCTCTCGACCTCGAACTGTACTTTGGGAGCTTGGCGTTCTGACGAGACACCATCAGATCCAATTCCAGTAACCCCCATTTGGTTGTTAACCTTGAGAACACTTCCAGATGAAGTTCCCACTCCCAGGGGCGGAAAGTCTGTCTGCTCAGGAAATCCGCTTCCCAATTGTTTACTCCTGGGATGTGGATGGCAGATAGACAGCAACTGTGAGCCTCCCCACACTGAATTATTTGCGACACCTCCTTCATGGCTAAGGAACTCAGAGTTCCCCCCAAGAGGTTGATGTAAGCCACTGAGGTTATGTTGTCTGACTGGAACCTGATAAACCAGGCTAGAGCCATTTGAGCCATCAAGGCATTGAATATCGCTCTCAACTCCAAAATGTTTATGGAGAAAGCCGATTTCTCTTGAGACCAAAGTCCCTGTGCCTTCAACGAATCCCAGACTGCTTCCGAACCCATCAGGCTGGCTGCCGTGTTCACATATACCCAAAAGGGTCTCTGAAAGCATGTCCCCTGGGACAGATGTTCTCGAGACAGCCACCACGGAAGGGAGTCTCTTATTGTTTGATCCAGTACTATCCTCTGAGAAAGATCTGCATAATCCCCGTTCCATTGTGCGAACATGCATAGCTGTAGAGGTCTCCGGTGGAACTGAGCAAAAGGAACTATGTCCATGGAAGCTACCATCAAACCAATTACCTCCATACATTGGGCCACTGATGGCCGTACCGCAGACTCTAGGGACAGGCAAGCAGAAAGAATCTCGGCCCTTCTGACCTCGGCCAGAAATATTTTTATTGATTGGGAATCTATGATGGTTCCTAAGAAGATCACTCTTGTAGCTGGAACAAGTGAGCTTTTCTCCATGTTGATCAACCGTGGGTGAACGAAGAAAAGATAACAAGATCTTTGTATGAAATTCTGCTAGTTGTAAAGATGGCGCCTGGACCAGTATGTCGTCCACACCCTCGACCGATCTTTTCCTCAGGCAACCACATCCCCGAACTCCTCTGGACTGACCACCACTGCATACACTTCTCCTTCAACAAACCCACCACCCACCTCCGACAGTACCAACCGCCGCGCATCACCCAAGACCAACTACACCGCACCCTAAACAAATCCTCCCCACCTACCTCCACAGATGCCAACTCTTCTGCCCGCAACCTCCACCTATGGATTACAGACTGCTCCAACACCCTCACCCCCCCTCAAAAAACCATCCAGCCGCCAAACCACTCACAAGGCCAGCTGGTTCACCCCGGCCCTTTAGGATTCCAAACACCACTGCAGACGATTGGAAAGAACCTGGAGATCCAGCAAGACCCTTCTGGAAAAAGCTGCCTTTAAGGAAGCAATCACCACTCACCAGCACCTCATAAAAACCACCAAAAAAACAGCCATCCAAGACAGAATCAACTCTAACGCGCACAACAGCAAGGAGTTGTTCTCAGTCATCAAGGAATTCTCTAAACCCAACAGCGACACCACCAACATCCCACCCTCCCAGGACCTCTGCAATACCCTCGATGCACACTTCCACTGCAAGATCCTCAACACCTATGACAGTTTCACAACCCACAACTCAACCTCCACCACCCACTCCCCTACACCCAACGACACCCCTCCCATATTCGCCCCCCAGCACCACACATGGACTATCTGGAGCTCCCTCACCACAGAGGACACCCTAAGAATCATGAAATCCATCCACTCCGGCACACCCTCTGACCCATGCCCCTATCACATATTCAACAAAGCAAGTGATACCATCGCCCCTGAACTCCGCCGCACCATCAACTGCTCCATCAAAACCGGCACCTTCCCAGATGTCCCTGTAAAATTGCATGCTCTATGATTCAGATAGAGCATGCAATTTTAAGCAACTTTCTATTTTACTCCTATTATAAATTTGTCTTTGTTCTCTTGCTATCCTTTTTAAAAAAAGCAAGAATGTAAAGCATATGAGCAGGTTCATTTTAGGTTCAGAACCTGGGTTACACTTGCTTATTGGTGGCTAAATGTAGCCACCAATAAGCAAGTGCTATCCATGGTGCTAAACCTAAAATGGGCCGACTCCTAAGCATTATATTCATGCGTTTTAAATAAAGATAGCAAGATAACGAAGAAAAATTGATAATAGGAGTAAATTAGAAAGTTGCTTAAAATTGCTGCTCTATCTGAATCATTAAAGGGACAGTAAACCTAAAAAATGTTATAAAATTCTGCACATAGTGCAGAATTATATAACATTATCTTAGCGCTAACATCATGGGGCCCATTTATCAAAGGGCTTGCGGACCTGATCCGACAGTGTGGATCAGGTCCGCAAGACCTCGCTAAATGCGGAGAGCAATACGCTCTCCACATTTAACATTGCACCAGCAGCTCACAAGAGCTGCTGGTGCAACGCCGCCCCCTGCTGACTCGCGGCCAATCGGCCGCCAGCAGGGAGCTGTCAATCAACCCGATCGTATTCGATCGGGTTGATTTCCGGCGGTTCCTGTCCGCCTGCTCAGAGCAGGCGGACAGGGTTATGAAGCAGCGGTCTTTAGACCGCTGCTTCATAACTTGTGTTTCTGGCGAGTCTGAAGACTCGCCAGAAACACGGCCCTTCAAGTTCCATACGGAGCTTGATAAATGGGCCTGCATACATCTAAATATTGCAGAGATATTTTATTATAATTTACCATTTTACAGACCGCCGCTCCTTGCTCTACTGAGCGGGTATTTTTTTTCTAAGCGCATCTGGGCACGGTGTCTAGTCACAGCCGGTCCGATCGCACCATTAAACTAAATGTAGCTCGTGATCGGGCCGGCTGTGACTAGACAGCGTGCCTAGATGCGCTTAGAAAAAAAACAGACCCGCTCAGTAGAGCAAGGAGCGGCGGTCTGTAAAATGGTAAATTATAATAAAATATCTCTGCAATAATTAGATGTATAATGTTAGCGTTAAGATTATTTTATATAATTCTGCACTATGTGCAGAATTTTATAACATTATATTTTAGGTTTACTGCCCCTTTAAAGAAAAAAAATTGGGTTTAATATCTCTTTAAGGTTGGAGTTTTTAAATATAAGGGCATTTATATCAGCAGGTTCTTTATTTTGATCAGCTAGCCTTGTTGCTGATGTTTTTGCTGCTTTAAGTTTTATAGTATTTCTAAGCAGTTTTTCTTAATGATCCTGCTAGTAAATATTATCTTGATTTTTTGGGGGGATTTCTCAATTGTGTAAATCTTTTTATTTGTGTTACTGTTTCTATCATTTTTTTAATCTAATGTCAGAAATATGTAATTGGCAGGCCTTTTTAAAGAATTTTATGCTTGGTCTGTTAGCATGGAATTTTTATTCTAGAATTTTCTTTTCTTTATGGGAAATAAAATGTTTGGATTCTGTTTCTGGAGGTCTCAGGACACCTGTCCAGGGATATATTTAAGTTCCTATAAGCTGTTATTTCCTCTTAGAAACTAGTTGTATCTGGCTTTATCTAGAAGCCAAGTTCTATTAGTCCTTAAAAGCCAGGACATCCTTTCCTATTTTTAATTTTGCTTGTTGTTATTCCAGTTCATTGTAAGGGATACTTATTTACATTAATTTAATACAATTAATTAATAAGTATTAATGTAAAATTTACATTAATTAAATACAATTAAATAAATTACAAAAAAAATCCACTAAATTACACAAAATAAAAAAGAAATGATCAAATATTTAAACTAATTACACCTAATCTAATAGCCCTATCAAAATAAAAAAGCCCCCCCAGAATAAAAAAAAACCTTAAAAGGGCCTTTTGCGGGGCATTGCCCCAAAGAAATCAGCTCTTTTACCTATAAAAAAAAAATACAATCAACCCCCCAACAGTAAAACCCACCACCCACACAACCAACCCCCCCCCAAATAAAATCCTATCTAAAAAAACCTAAGCTCCCTATTGAAAAGGGCATTTAAATGGGCATTGCCAAAACCCTAATCTAAAAATAAAACCCACCCAATAAACCCTTAAAAAAACCTAACACTAACCCCCGAAGATCCACTTACAGTTTTTGAAGACCGGACATCCATCCTCAACGAAGCCGGGAGAAGTCTTCATCCAAGCGGCAAGAAGTCCTCAACGAAGCCAGGAGAAGTCTTCATCCAAGCGGAAAGAAGTGGTCCTCCAGGCGGGCAGAAGTCTTCATTCAGACGGCATCTTCTATCTTCATCCTTCCGACGCGGAGCGGTTCCATCTTCAAGACATCCAGCACAAAGCCTCCTCTTCATACAATCCCAGTCGTACACTGAAGGTTCCTTTAAATGACGTCATTCAAGATGGCGTCCCTTCCGATTGGCTGATAGAATCAGCTAATCGGAATTAAAGGTGAGAAAATCGTATTGGCTGATGCAATCAGGCAATAGGATTGAGCTCGCATTCTATTGGCTGTTCCTGGAGGACCACTTCTTTCCGCTTGGATGAAGACTTCTTCCGGCTTCGTTGAAGACTTCTTGCCGCTTGGATGAAGACTCCTCCCGGCTTCGTTGAGGATGATGTCTTCAAAAACTGTAAGTGGATCTTTGGGGGTTAGTGTTGTTGTTTTTTTAAGGGTTTATTGGGTGGGTTTTATTTTTAGATTAGGGTTTAGGCTGAAAAAGAGCTAAATGCACTTTTAAGGGCAATGCCCATTCAAATGCCCTTTTCAGGGCAATGGGGAGCTTAGGTTTTTTAGATAGGATTTTATTTGGGGGGTTTGGTTGTGTGAGTGGTGGGTTTTACTGTTGGGGGTTGTTTGTATTTTTTTTTTACAGGTAAAAGAGCTGATTTCTTTGGGGCAATGCCCCGCAAAAGGCCCTTTTAAGGGCTATTGGCAGTTTAGTTTAGGCTAGTGGGTTTTTTATTTTGGGGGGCTATTTTATTTTGATAGGGCTATTAGATTAGGTGTAATTAGTTTAAATATTTGATCATTTCTTTTTTATTTTGTGTAATTTAGTGTTTTGTTTTTTTTTGTAATTTAGTTAATTGTATTTAATTAATGTAATTTATTTAATTGTAGTGTAAGGTTAGGTGTTAGTGTAAGACAGGTTAGGTTTTATTTTATAGGTAACTTTGTATTTATTTTAACTAGGCAGCTAGTAAATAGTTCATAACTATTTACTAACTAGTCTACCTAGTTAAAATAAATACAAACTTGCCTGTGAAATAAAAATGAAACCTAAGATAGATACAATGTAACTATTAGTTATATTGTAGCCAGTTTAGGGTTTATTTTATAGGTAAGTATTCAGTTTTAAATAGGAATTATTTAGGTAATAATAGTAATTTTTATTTAGATTTATTTCAATTATATTAAAGTTAGTGGGTGTTAGGGTTAGACTTAGGGTTAGGTTTAGGGGTTAATAACTTTAGTATAGTGGCGGCGACTTTGGGGGCGGCAGATTAGGGGTTAATAAGTGTAATGTAGGTGGAGGCGATGTTGGGGCGGCAGATTAGGGGTTAATAAGTGTATTGTAGGTGGCAGCGATGTTCGGGACGGCAGATTAGGGGTTAATAAATTTATGAAGGTGGCTGCGATGTTGGGGGTGGCAGTTTAGGGGTTAATAAGTTTAATGTAGGTGTCGGCGATATTGGGGGCAGCAGATTAGGGGTGTTTAGACTCAGGGTTTATGTTAGGGTGTTAGGTGTAAACATAACTTTTCTTTCCCCATAGGAATCAATGGGGCTGCGTTACGGAACGTTACGCTCCTTTATTGCAGGTGTTAAGCTTTTTTTTTATCTGGCTCTCCCCATTGATGTCTATGGAGAAATCATGTAGGAGCACGTAAAACCAGCTCAAAGCAGCGCTGGTATTTGGGTGCGGTATGGAGCTCAATTTTGCTCAACGCTGCAATATTGCCTGCTAATGCCAGGTTTTTGCAAACCTGTAATAGCAGCGCTATAGGGAGGTGAGCGGTGGCAATAACTTGCAAGTTAGCACCGAGCCGCTCATAACGCAAAACTTGTAGTAAAAGTGTTCAGATAGCTTCCAAAGTAGAACAGAATCAGAAGTTTCCATAATAAAATTATGATAAATATCCCCAAAATAAAGAGCTGTAAAAAAGAGAAATTACATAACCCCTCATAAGAAACATTAATCAAAAAATGTGCACCAACTATAGGAGGATGTGCACCAAACAAAGGCCCATAAGTAAGGGAAAACTAGCATACCCTTGCGCACGCATGCAAATGTTTGGTTTCGAGGGGGCAACAAATATAAAATAAAACCATGCCCCCTCTATCAAACTTGTGTGCCAAAACACCAATGAGCTCATAAAATAAATAAGGAGTAATAAAATGAGCTGTCCCAAGGCCATAAATAAACATATATAATCTTGCCCAAATAGAAGGTTAATAGAGTGTTTGAAAAAAAATCAAAAAACAGTACTTACCAATAATACTCTCCTGCTAGAAACACTAACAGGAAACCAATCCAGAAACCAGTACTGAAAATGTGTACCCCTTAACAGAAATCATCTGCTCATTACAATTTTTCACCTTCCTCCAAAGGAGGCAAAGATAAGACTAACTACCATAGAGGTGTTAGGGATTATATAGAGCTCTTATCGTTTGGGAATATTTGCCTCCTCCTAGTGGCAGGGAGAATGTATTGCCAGGAGTAATGGATCATGGACTCTTAGCACCTTTAGGAAAGAAAAAACATAATTTATGCTTACCTGATAAATTCCTTTCTTCTGTTGTGTGATCAGTCCACGGGTCATCATTACTTCTGGGATATAACTCCTCCCCAACAGGAAATGCAAGAGGATTCACCCAGCAGAGCTGCATATAGCTCCTCCCCTCTACGTCAGTCCCAGTCATTCGACCAAGAATCAACGAGAAAGGAGTAACCAAGGGTGAAGTGGTGACTGGAGTATAATTTAAAAGATATTTACCTGCCTTAAAACAGGGCGGGCCGTGGACTGATCACACAACAGAAGAAAGGAATTTATCAGGTAAGCATAAATTATGTTTTCTTCTGTTATGTGTGATCAGTCCACGGGTCATCATTACTTCTGGGATACCAATACCAAAGCAAAAGTACACGGATGACGGGAGGGATAGGCAGGCTCATTATACAGAAGGAACCACTGCCTGAAGAACCTTTCTCCCAAAAATAGCCTCCGAAGAAGCAAAAGTGTCAAATTTGTAAAATTTGGAAAAAGTATGAAGCGAAGACCAAGTTGCAGCCTTGCAAATCTGTTCAACAGAGGCCTCATTCTTAAAGGCCCAAGTGGAAGCCACAGCTCTAGTGGAGTGAGCTGTAATTCTTTCAGGAGGCTGCTGTCCAGCAGTCTCATAGGCTAAACGTATTATGCTACGAAGCCAAAAAGAGAGAGAGGTAGCAGAAGCTTTTTGACCTCTCCTCTGTCCAGAATAAACGACAAACAGGGAAGAAGTTTGGCGAAAATCTTTAGTTGCCTGCAAGTAGAACTTGAGGGCACGAACTACATCCAGATTGTGTAGAAGACGTTCCTTCTTTGAAGAAGGATTTGGACACAAGGATGGAACAACAATCTCTTGATTGATATTCCTGTTAGTGACTACCTTAGGTAAGAACCCAGGTTTAGTACGCAGAACTACCTTGTCTGAGTGAAAAATCAGATAAGGAGAATCACAATGTAAGGCTGATAACTCAGAGACTCTTCGAGCCGAGGAAATAGCCATTAAAAACAGAACTTTCCAAGATAACAATTTTATATCAATGGAATGAAGGGGTTCAAACGGAACACCCTGTAAAACGTTAAGAACTAAGTTTAAACTCCATGGCGGAGCAACAGCTTTAAACACAGGCTTGATCCTAGCTAAAGCCTGACAAAAGGCCTGGACGTCTGGATTTTCTGACAGACGCCTGTGTAACAAGATGGACAGAGCTGAAATCTGTCCCTTTAATGAACTAGCTGATAAACCCTTTTCTAAACCTTCTTGTAGAAAGGACAATATCCTAGCGATCCTAACCTTACTCCAGGAGTAACCTTTGGATTCGCACCAGTATAGGTATTTACGCCATATTTTATGGTAAATCCTTCTGGTAACAGGCTTCCTAGCCTGTATCAGAGTATCAATAACCGACTCAGAAAAACCACGTTTTGATAAAATCAAGCGTTCAATTTCCAAGCAGTCAGCTTCAGAGAAGTTAGATTTTGATGTTTGAATGGACCCTGTATCAGAAGGTCCTGTCTTAGAGGTAGAGACCAAGGCGGACAGGATGACATGTCCACTAGATCTGCATACCAAGTCCTGCGTGGCCATGCAGGCGCTATTAGAATCACTGATGCTCTCTCCTGTTTGATTTTGGCAATCAATCGAGGAAGCAGCGGGAAGGGTGGAAACACATAAGCCATCCCGAAGTTCCAAGGTGCTGTCAAAGCATCTATCAGAACCGCTCCCGGATCCCTGGATCTGGACCCGTAGAGAGGAAGTTTGGCGTTCTGGCGAGACGCCATGAGATCTATCTCTGGTTTGCCCCAACGTCGAAGTATTTGGGCAAAGACCTCCGGATGAAGTTCCCACTCCCCCGGATGAAAAGTCTGGCGACTCAAGAAATCCGCCTCCCAGTTCTCCACTCCCGGGATGTGGATTGCTGACAGGTGGCAAGAGTGAGACTCTGCCCAGCGAATTATCTTTGATACTTCCATCATTGCTAGGGAGCTTCTTGTCCCTCCCTGATGGTTGATGTAAGCTACAGTCGTGATGTTGTCCGACTGAAACCTGATGAACCCCCGAGTTGTTAATTGGGGCCAAGCCAGAAGGGCATTGAGAACTGCTCTCAATTCCAGGATGTTTATTGGAAGGAGACTCTCCTCCTGATTCCATAGTCCCTGAGCCTTCAGAGAATTCCAGACAGCGCCCCAACCTAG
The DNA here is from genome assembly GCF_027579735.1 of Bombina bombina. Classification (NCBI taxonomy): domain Eukaryota; kingdom Metazoa; phylum Chordata; class Amphibia; order Anura; family Bombinatoridae; genus Bombina; species Bombina bombina. The sequence continues at coordinate 131,393,418 of NC_069510.1, forward strand.
TAGGCTGGCGTCTGTTGTTACAATTGTCCAGTCTGGCCTGCTGAATGGCATCCCCCTGGACAGGTGTGGCCGATAAAGCCACCATAGAAGAGAATTTCTGGTCTCTTGATTCAGATTCAGAGTAGGGGACAAATCTGAGTAATCCCCATTCCACTGACTTAGCATGCACAATTGCAGCGGTCTGAGGTGTAGGCGTGCAAAAGGTACTATGTCCATTGCCGCTACCATTAAGCCGATCACCTCCATGCATTGAGCTACTGACGGGTGTTGAATGGAATGAAGGACACGGCATGCATTTTGAAGCTTTGTTAACCTGTCTTCTGTCAGGTAAATCTTCATTTCTACAGAATCTATAAGAGTCCCCAAGAATGGAACTCTTGTGAGAGGAAAAAGAGAACTCTTCTTTTCGTTCATTTTCCATCCATGCGACCTTAGAAATGCCAGAACTAACTCTGTATGAGACTTGGCAGTTTGAAAGCTTGAAGCTTGTATTAGAATGTCGTCTAGGTACGGAGCTACCGAAATCCCTCGCGGTCTTAGTACCGCCAGAAGGGCACCCAGAACCTTTGTGAAGATTCTTGGAGCCGTAGCCAATCCGAATGGAAGAGCTACAAACTGGTAGTGCCTGTCTAAGAAGGCAAACCTTAGATACCGGTGATGATCTTTGTGAATCGGTATGTGAAGGTAAGCATCTTGTAAATCCACTGTGGTCATGTACTGACCCTTTTGGATCATGGGTAAGATTGTCCGAATAGTTTCCATTTTGAACGATGGAACTCTTAGGAATTTGTTTAGAATCTTTAAATCTAAGATTGGCCTGAAAGTTCCCTCTTTTTTGGGAACCACAAACAGGTTTGAGTAGAACCCTTGTCCTTGTTCCGACCGCGGAACCGGATGGATCACTCCCATTAATAACAGATCTTGTACACAGCGTAGAAACGCTTCTTTCTTTATCTGGTTTGTTGACAACCTTGACAGATGAAATCTCCCTCTTGGGGGAGATAATTTGAAGTCTAGAAGGTATCCCTGAGATATGATCTCTAGCGCCCAGGGATCCTGAACATCTCTTGCCCAGGCCTGGGCGAAGAGAGAAAGTCTGCCCCCCACTAGATCCGGTCCCGGATCGGGGGCTCTCGGTTCATGCTGTCTTTGGGGCAGCAGCAGGTTTCCTGGCCTGCTTGCTCTTGTTCCAGGACTGGTTAGGCTTCCAGCCTTGCCTGTAACGAGCAACAGCTCCCTCCTGTTTTGGTGCAGTGGAGGTTGATGCTGCTCCTGTTTTGAAATTCCGAAAGGGACGAAAATTAGACTGTCTAGCCTTAGCTTTGGCTTTGTCTTGAGGTAGGGCGTGGCCCTTACCTCCTGTAATGTCAGCGATAATTTCTTTCAAACCGGGCCCAATAAAGACTGCCCCTTGAAAGGTATATTAAGTAATTTGGACTTAGAAGTAACATCAGCTGACCAGGATTTTAGCCACAGCGCCCTACGTGCCTGTATGGCGAATCCTGAGTTCTTAGCCGTAAGTTTGGTTAAATGTACTACGGCCTCCGAAATGAATGAATTAGCTAGTTTAAGGACTCTAAGCCTGTCCGTAATGTCGTCTAGCGTAGATGAACTAAGGTTCTCTTCCAGAGACTCAATCCAAAATGCTGCCGCAGCCGTAATCGGCGCGATACATGCAAGGGGTTGCAATATAAAACCTTGTTGAACAAACATTTTCTTAAGGTAACCCTCTAATTTTTTATCCATTGGATCTGAAAAAGCACAGCTATCCTCCACCGGGATAGTGGTACGCTTAGCTAAAGTAGAAACTGCTCCCTCCACCTTAGGGACCGTTTGCCATAAGTCCCGAGTGGTGGTGTCTATTGGAAACATCTTTCTAAATATTGGAGGGGGTGAGAACGGCACACCGGGTCTATCCCACTCCTTAGTAACAATTTCAGTTAGTCTCTTAGGTATAGGAAAAACGTCAGTACTCGCCGGTACCCGCAAAGTATTTATCCAACCTACACAGTTTCTCTGGTATTGCAACGGTGTTACAATCATTGAGAGCTGCTAAGACCTCCCCTAGTAATACACGGAGGTTCTCCAATTTAAATTTAAAATTTGAAATATCTGAATCCAATCTGTTTGGATCAGAACCGTCACCTACAGAATGAAGCTCTCCGTCCTCATGCTCTGCAAGCTGTGACGCAGTATCAGACATGGCCCTAGTATTGTCAGCGCACTCTGTTCTCACCCCAGAGTGATCACGCTTGCCTCTTAGTTCTGGTAATTTAGACAAAACTTCAGTCATAACAGTAGCCATATCTTGTAATGTTATCTGTAATGGCCGCCCAGATGTACTAGGCGCCATAATATCACGCACCTCCCGGGCGGGAGATGCAGGTACTGCCGCGTGAGGCGAGTTAGTCGGCATAACTCTCCCCTCGCTGTTTGGTGAAATTTGTTCAAATTGTACAGATTGACTTTTATTTAAAGTAGTATCAATACAGTTAGTACATAAATTTCTATTGGGCTCCACCTTGGCATTGGAACAAATGACACAGATATCTTCCTCTGAGTCAGACATGTTTAACACACTAGCAATAAACTTGCAACTTGGTTATAATCTTTTTTAGCAAAAACGTACTGTGCCTCAAAGAGGTACTAAACGATTAAATGACAGTTGAAATAATGAACTGAAAAACAGTTATAGCATCAAACTTTAAAACAACACAACTTTTAGCAAAGGTTTGTTCCCATTAGAAAAATAACAATAATTAAATTTGACATAAAAATTACAGAGCAACGTTTTTATTCACAGTCAATATAAAATTCTCACAGCTCTGCTGAGAGAATCTACCTCCCTCCAAAGAAGTTTGAAGACCCCTGAGATCTGTCAGAGATGAACCGGATCATGCAGGAAATATAAGAGTAACTGACTGGAATTTTTTGATGCGTAGCAAAGAGCGCCAAAAACGGCCCCTCCCCCTCACACACAGCAGTGAAGAGAAACGAAACTGTCACAATTAAAACCAAACAACTGCCAAGTGGAAAATAATGCCCAAATATTTATTCACTCAGTACCTCAGAAATGTAAACGATTCTACATTCCAGCAAAAACGTTTAACATGATAAATACTTATTAAAAGGATTAGTGACTTTTAACAGAGTAGTTCCGGTGAAATACCATCCCCAGAATACTGAAGTGTATACATACATGTCATTATAACGGTATGGCAGGATTTTCTCATCAATTCCATTCAGAAAATAAAAACTGCTACATACCTCAATGCAGATTCATCTGCCCGCTGTCCCCTGATCTGAAGCTTTTACCTCCCTCAGATGGCCGAGAACAGCAATATGATCTTAACTACTCCGGTTAAAATCATAGTAAAAAACTCTGGTAGATTCTTCCTCAAACTCTGCCAGAGAAGTAATAACACGCTCCGGTGCTATTGTAAAATAACAAACTTTTGATTGAAGTCATAAAAACTAAGTATAATCACCATAGTCCTCTCACACATCCTATCTAGTCGTTGGGTGCAAGAGAATGACTGGGACTGACGTAGAGGGGAGGAGCTATATGCAGCTCTGCTGGGTGAATCCTCTTGCATTTCCTGTTGGGGAGGAGTTATATCCCAGAAGTAATGATGACCCGTGGACTGATCACACATAACAGAAGAAATATTAATTAAAAAGTTTGGATTTTGGAATTCCAGATTTGGGAATTTGTACCTGTATATCATTTTTAAATTAAAGTTAAATCTGCCTATATAATAGTGATGTTTTTATAGAAGATAGTTTTGTAATGCTTTTGTGACATTAAAATGAAAATGAGTTTTGCACATGTAATAAATAGTGAACTTTTCATATTTTCCAGATGTGCAAATACTCAACGCGTTTGCAAAACTGTGCTTTAAAACTAATTATCATCACACCTGAAATTATCTTTATGGCTTTAAAGCTTTTATAAAACCACTTACCAAAATTGCACACAATGCAAACAGTGGATTCCTCTATTGAACAAACAAAATATTCCATATTTACATTGTTTAGCTCAGATAAGTAAATTGATTTGTTGTGTAAAACGCAAACTGGTTTAATACGTTTTTGCTGATGGATTGAACAATGTTACTATCATTGGGAAAAAATTGAATATAACATGACATGCTTGTTTGAATATAAACAACATATATATCTGATTGCCTTTCTATAAAAGCATCTATGTGAGTGCATTGCACGGCACTGTTAAGCAATATGTTGCTGTCTGATAAATCAATTCTTTTAATGATTTTGCCGCTATGCCCCTCTCCAGCATTCTGTTCTCCCTTCACTGCACTGCCTGTCCACCTCTCAATCTCCCTCTCTCTCAAGATATAATTAAAGCAGCTCTTGCTCCATAAGCCTGGGGGACTCTGCCATCTTCTGTCTTAATTAATGTTCATTAAATTTGTCATAATAAATGCTAACGTCTCCTGTTTAACCCTTTTGTGCTAATCCCCTAGGAAAGCAGACGCATTATTATTATTACTACAAGAAATATGAATAACGGCACTCCCAATAGTGGTACCCTATCTTAGATAAATCCTAAAGAGTATATTTAAATGCTCAAATGAATAAAGTATTCTAAAGGGGAAGAGGTGCTGTACACAATAAATACTAGACAAAGAAATAGTAATGTGAGAGTCACACTACAGAAAGCGTGTACATACTAGCACTCAGCCGCTCATAATCATCAAAAACAGACGATAATCCTTATGTATGTGAAAAAGAAGAACAAGAAGGTTGTTTAAAAATTAACTTTTAATAAATACATATAAAAAAAAAGATTTACCCATATAAAAACACAAATCTAACATATGCTGTATATTGTCTTTCGATTATAAGAATGTCAATATCAGTCTAAAATAGATGGCATTCTCAATAAAGGTATTAGAGAATCCCTGGTGAGCCAGGTCTAATTAAGCAGGTGTTTCTTTAAGATATTGATGACAGATGCCTCAACATACAACAGCTAACGTATTGTGAAATATATCACTAACCCAAAGATACACTAAGGGAATAAGTTACTATAGGGTTGTTCTCTGTATGTAGCCATATATATGCTAACGGCTATATACAGAGAACAACCCTATAGTAACTTATTCCCTTAGTATATCTGGTTAGTGATATATTTCTTTTTCACATACATAAGGATTATCTTCTATTTTTGATGATTATGAGCGGCTGAGTGCTAGTATGTACACACTTTCTGTAGTGTGACTCTCACATTACTATTTCTTTGTCTAGCATTATTATTATTATTATTATAAAAACTGCCAATAATAAATAGAAATAAATCATGATTACCGACAATCATGTTATAGCGAATTAAGAAATTACTTTTTAACTTCAAATCCAATCAACTTATTTTTGTATCTTCCTTCCTAAAATCCATTGCAAAATATTACTGTAATACTTACTGTTGTTTAACGTAAAAGTATTTAAATGACCTACAATACCAGTAACTCTAACACTGAGCAGGTATAACGCTTGCAATACACACTATATATGTGCTTGTGTGTGTTGGAGTTGGAGTGAAGCAAGAATGATACAATCCATAAAGGCAAAGTACTGTAGTGTTAGGACCAGCCAACATGTAAGTTAGTGACCGCCTCTTGTGAACTGCTTGTGCAATGCCGCCCCCTGCAGATTTGCAGCCAATCGGCCGCTAGCAGGGGGTGTCAATCAACCCGATCCTATTTGATCGGGTTGATTTCTGTCCGCTGCCTCAGAGCAGGCGGGCAGGTTATGGAGCAGAGGTCTTTAGACCTTCTTAACTTCTGTTTCCGGTGAGCCTTCAGGCTCGCCAGAAACAAGAGGCATCAAGCTCCATACAGAGCTTGATAAATCGGCCCCTCAGTCTAAACTTCAAATGAGTAGAAGATTTTTTTTCTGAAAAATGTCAAAAGTTATGTCTATTGCCACTCCTTTTGTACCATGTGACAGCTATCAGCCAATCACAAATGCAGATACATATATTCTGTGATTTCTTGCACATTCTCAGTAGGAGCTGGTGACCCAAAAAAGCGTAAATATAAAAAGACTGTGCACATTTTGTTAATGTTTAAAATTGCATGCTCTATCGGAATCATAAAAGTTTAATTTTGACTTGCAGTTGCAGTAAAGTTTACAGCTGATTTTGGCCTACTAAAGATGTAGCTTGCTATTGAGCCAATAATTTTAACAGCTTGGCTGCAATCTTGTCCAAGATGGTGAGAGTCCACAAGGCATCACATGTGGTATTCTATAGTCAAGCAGTGAAGTCCACGAGAAATAATGAGGGACAACAGTTAAGACTGATGAGGTACTGCAGCCCACAGAACAATCCTGTGAAAAGCAGCCCCAGAAGAAGCGTACACATTAAAGTAGAATTTTGTAAAGGTAAGCAAAGAAAACAAAGTAGCCACATTACAAATCTGGTCTATGAAAGCCTCATTACAGAAGGCCCAAGAAGTGGCAACTGCTCTAGTGAAATGAGCAGTAATGTGCTCAGGGGAAGTCTTCCCAGAACCAGGTAGGACTTACAAAAGGTGACTGCTATATAGCTTTATAACCCTTGGAGGCCCAGAAAATTGTATGAAACAAGAAGAAAGCCAAAATGCCTTTGTGGCTTCAACATAGAATTGTAATGCTCTCACAACATCTAGTTTGTGAAGAAGTCGGTCTTTAGAAGTCTTAGGGGCTGGACATAAAGAGGGAACCAGAATTTGCTGATTGATAGTATCTGCAGATACTACCTTAGGAAGAAAGGAACGTATCTTCCCCAGCTGGTCTGGTCTCAGGGTCTCCCAGGTAAACCCTCTGCCCTGCTGTCATGCTTATTACCTTTAACTATTGTAACCATAGCACTGGCCCTTTAAATCCCCTGCATTTGCCATAAATATCAGCAATCTTCACTTACTCATTGCTTGGTATTGATTCACTCCGGACCAGTCCTGAGCTCCACCCTCTTCCTACACTCTGTGCAGCAACCGCTCCTGTGCACTATCTCAGTCAGGCTGCTATCCTGTGAAGAGAATTACTTCGCTAACCGGACTCCGGCCTCTGTGACGTCACACGCCACTCTCCTGTCGACTTCAGCTGCCTCCTAAGCGCTCTCAGCACTTACCAAACTTGCGGTTATACCGAAATCCAGTCTCCAACTATAGGTGTATCAGGTACCAACGTTAAGGGGGTTCTTTTGCTGATATTGATATTCTGCTCAAACTGTTCACTTTGGCGCAATCCTCTATGTGCACTAGTTATAAGAGCTCATGTTACTTTATTAGTATTCCGTTTCCCCATTGCTTCCAAAACACCTTATGCCTCTACCATTCCTTGTTTTGTGCACAAACATATATATATATGTTCAAAATATAACCTTACCCATTATTTCATATTGGAGGTTAAAGCAATCAGTTACACTGCTGAATTGAACTAACCCTGTTGCTTCAGCTATAGTGTCTGCTGCTGCTTTATCTATTTTTTTCCTTTCTTCACATATTAACTGCTAGTTGTGTGTGTGCTAGGTTGTTACATATTACTTAAGGGTAATATCTATGTAACACCCTGCTACACACTTAGCTACACCATATTTATATATATAGTTATTGTTTTATCAGTAGCTGTGGTCCTCTCTAATACATGTCTCTTTTTCAGACATTACAGAAATACCAAGCCCATTAAAATGGACCCAACTGATATGAATACACACATACAAACAATAACTAACAAAGTAGATTTATTAACTGAAGGTCTTACTACACTAAAACTTGAAAATGACAATTTGAAAACTTATATCAAGGAGGTAGTTGATAGGAAGCCCCCTCCTCTAGAACCCCACATTAGTACCCCTGAACCTTTCTCTGGAGATAGAAAGATTTTTAGGGAATTTAAAAATTCTTGCTATTTATTATTTACTCTCAAACCTTATACCTATCCTAATGATAGGGTAAAAGTTATGACAACCATCTCCTACTTAAGGGCTGAGCCTAGGGCTTGGGCCAATACTTTTCTGGAGCACAATGATGACATACTCAATTCCTTGGACTCTTTTTTCTCTGCCTTATCACAAATTTATGAGGATCCCTTTAAGCAGCAAACGGCTGAAAATGCCATGAGGTCCTTAAGGCAGAGGAAAAGAGAAGTAGAGGAATATATAGCAGAATTCAAGCGGTGGGCTCCCGACATCCAATGGAACAACTTGTCTCTCCGAAATCAATTTCGGTTGGGGCTGTCGGATGCTGTTAAGGATGAGCTATCTCGCACCCAAATACCTCCTACTCTGGAACAACTTATAGATCTCTGTATCTGCATAGATAGAAGGCTCAGGGAAAGACATCACGAGAGAACTAGTCATGACTCACCCTCTAGACCAAGGTTTCCAACCAACCCACCCAGTACACATTCAAAACCCCCACCGGAGCCTATGGATAACGCCTTCTTAAGAGGACCTCTAAGTGCCCAGGAAAAGATAAGACGTCGCACTCATAACCTGTGCATGTACTGTGCCTCCGAAGAGCACAGGCTTAGAGATTGCCCTAACCTCATTCGTCAAAGAAAGGGTAAACTGTTTATTCCCTCTCCTTCAATTAAGACTGTACTCAAAAGCAATCAGTATTGTAAAACTAATCTTGTTTTACAGTGGGATCAAACGCGGGTGACCGTCCAAGGGATTATTGACTCCGGAGCCTCCCTATCTTACATTGATGTAACCTTTTGTGAAACTATTAAAATACCCCTGCATAGAAATTGTCTCCTGTTCATTTGAGAGGGATAGATGGTGAGGTCTTGTCCACTGGACCTGTATTGTTTGAAACAACTCCCATCTTAATGTCAACAGAGTGTCACCATAGGGAGTATATCAAATTTGATGTCATCACATCACCTGATTTTCCTCTAATTTTAGGGTTACAGTGGCTTAGGCAACATGATCCTCTCATATCTTGGTCATCTCTTTCTCTACAATTTAGATCTGATTACTGCAAGGTAACTTGTTACCCCCAACTCTTACTTCAACCTTCCCCTGAAGGGTTGCATACAAATGTGCCCACTGATTATGAAGATTTTACTGATGTGTTCAGCAAGAAACAATCAGAAAATCTTCCACCACACAGGCCATATGACTGTCCAATCGATCTACTTCCAGGAGCAGCTATTCCTTGTGGGCACATATTTCCTTTGTCTAAACCAGAATTACTACATCTTAGAACTTACCATGAAGAAAACCTTAAAAAGGGTTTTATAAGACCATCAACTTCTCCTGCAGCAGCAGGGATTTTCTTTGTTAAAAACAAAGATGCTTCTCTAAGACCTATAGTGGATTATAGGCAGTTAAATAAAATAACTATAAAAAAACGTTACCCCCTACCACTTATCAGCGAATTAATTGAGCGTCTAGAGGGCTCTAAGATTTTCACTAAACTAGACCTTAGGGGCGCCTATAACTTGATCAGGATGAGGGCAGGAGACGAATGGCTGACTGCATTTTGTACTCGTTATGGGTTATACGAATATGTAGTCATGCCATTCGGTCTTTGCAATGCTCCTGCCACCTTCCAGCACTTGATAAATGATATTTTCAAGGATACACTGGTTACCTATGTGGTCATATATCTAGACCAGTGGTTCTCAACCAAAGTGACCTCAAGGCCCGGTAAATTTTAGCTGGACATGTCCAGGGCCCGATAGTTTTTTATATATATATATATATATATATATATATATATATATATATATATATATATAATATAGTAGGCAGCAGGGATTTGCCCCATCAGTAACTAAGCAGTTCAGTGTGGATTTAGTGGGGGCCCTGGAGTGTGGGGGTCCTGCCGAGGGTCTGTCGCTGTGAGGGCCATGGAGTGAGTGGTCTGGTCCTGGAGGTTGGGGGCCCTTTCTTTGGCCCTTAATGTTGGGGGTCCTGGCTCTGGAGGTTGATGGGCCTGTTGTGGTTAAGGCAGGGAGGCTACCATGTTCATTTGCATACATTTGAATACATTTGGGTCAGTGTGAGACAGTTTTCCTGGGGCCTTGATTGGTCTCAGTCTGCCCCTTGTGTGCAGTGGGGTAAGAGTGTGCAGTGGGGGCATGACAGGTCAGGGCCCACCAGCAGGGCTATCACGGCCCGGTACTGGGCCACGGCCCGGCTGTTGAGAAACCAGGATCTAGACGACATTCTCATATTCTCAAAAACTCTATCAGAACACAAAACTCACGTCCGCCAGGTTCTGACAAGACTCAGAAGCAATTCTTTATATGTAAAAGCAGAAAAATGCACTTTTCATGCAAACAGTATAACGTTCCTTGGGTACATAATATCTGATAAGGGTATACGTATGGACGACACTAAAATTAAAACTGTAGTAGATTGGCCTGTCCCTACCTCCAGAAAACAAGTTCAAAGTTTTCTGGGATTCGCCAACTTCTACAGAAAATTTATAAAAAACTACTCATCTCTGGCTAAACCTCTCATCGATCTTACAAAACAAAATATAAAATTCACATGGACTACTGCCACCCAAAATACCTTTGACTTATTGAAATCACGTTTTACCTCTGCACCCATTCTGCGCTACCCTAATTCAGAACTCCCATATACTCTTGAAGTAGATGCTCCTGACTTTGCCCTAGGAGCCATCCTCTCACAACGACAATCTCTACAACAACCATTGCACCCTGTTGCTTACTATTCACGTACCTTAACAACAGCAGAGAGAAACTATCCAGTCGGCGAAAAGGAACTCCTCGCCATAAAGGCCGCATTCGAACAATGGAGACACCTATTGGACGGAGCTACAACACCAACTATAGTTTACACTGACCATAGGAACTTACAATTCCTGAAGTCCACAAGAACACTCTCCGCCCGCCAAGTTCGCTGGAACTTATTCTTCTCACGCTTTAACTTTCTCATTACCTACAGACCAGCCAGCAAGAATGGGAAGGCAGATGCTCTATCTCGTCTTGCGCAAACATCATCAGCAACGACCACAACCCAACACATTATTCCTGAAGAAAACTTCCTCCTATTTATGATAGATTCTGTTCCTTTGTTACGAACTGAACAACTAAAAGATTCTTCAAAACCTGTACATCTGTTAAGGAAGAATAACGACGGACTGTACTGTTATGGGAATAAACTGTACCTCCCTCCATCTCTACGTGATCAGCTATTCAGATCCGCTCATGATTCATCTCTTGGGGGACATTGTGGACTAACTAAAACCAAGCAATTGGTACAGAGATCTTACTGGTGGCCAACCATGTTAACTGATGTAACACAGTTCATAAACTCTTGCCCCACTTGTACCATATCCAAAAGGAACAAAAGACCACCTTATGGCCTTCTACTCTCGATACCTACCCCCGAGAAACCCTGGCAGGAAATCGCTCTGGATTACATTGTGGATTTACCTACATCTGAAAAAAACACCACTATTGTTGTAGTAGTGGATCTTTTCAGCAAAATGATCCATCTGATACCTTATCACAAACTTCCCACAGCAGCAGAAACCATACAACTTCTTCTAACACATGTTATCAGGCTACATGGTTTGCCTAAGAAAATTTTGACTGATCGTGGGTCCCAGTTCACCAGTGCTCTTTGGTCTGCTTTCTGTAAACAGTTCTCCATCGAAAAGTCCCTTTCTTCTTCTCACCATCCTCAGACAAAAGGACAGACGGAACGGTGTAATCAATGGGTCGAGCAGTTCCTGCGAAGTTATTGTCATACTAACCAACACTCCTGGTCCAAACAGTTACATTTTGCTGAATTCGTCTTTAATAATACACTGCATTCTACAACTAAACAGACACCTTTCTTTGTCAACTATGGTTTCCATCCTATCCTACGTTCCATTTCTTACCTGAACTGGTTTCGGATCATTCCCACATTTCTGATTTAACTTCCACCATCAGTTCTAACTTCATAACCGTCAAACAAGCAATCGAAGATGCAAAGATTAGACAGAAAAAGTATTATGATCGCCGGCGCACTCCATCACCTACATACAAAGTAGGAGATCTCGTCTGGCTCTCCACAAAAAATCTTTGCTTATCAACTCCATCCAGGAAGCTCTCACCTCTTTTCATTGGACCATTCCCTGTACAGCGGGTTATCAACTGCAATGCTGTTCGTCTCACCTTACCTACTTCACTCAAAATACATCCCACTTTCCATGTATCATTGCTTAAACCTTACCGTACCTTACGTAACCAATCCATGGATTCTACGCTACCTTCTGTTTCTGTAGACCCCAACATGGAATATGAGGTTGAGGACATTTTGGATGCTAGACGTCTGAGGGGTGTTCTTCAATATCTTATTAAATGGAAATGTTACTCCAGTGAGCACAACTCTTGGGAACCAGCCACCAATATTTCAGCACCCAGATTACTTTCCAGATTCCATCAGAGACACCCAGATCGTCCTAGTGCCTGAGCATCGGTGCTACTCCTGGAGGGGGGTGTTCTGTCATGCTTATTACCTTTAACTATTGTAACCATAGCACTGGCCCTTTAAATCCCCTGCATTTGCCATAAATACCAGCAATCTTCACTTACTCATTGCTTGGTATTGATTCACTCCGGACCAGTCCTGAGCTCCACCCTCTTCCTACACTCTGTGCAGCAACCGCTCCTGTGCACTATCTCAGTCAGGCTGCTATCCTGTGAAGAGAATTACTTCGCTAACCGGAACTCCGGCCTCTGTGACGTCACACGCCACTCTCCTGTCAACTTCAGCTGCCTCCTAAGCGCTCTCAGCACTTACCAAACTTGCGGTTATACCGAAATCCAGTCTCCAACTATAGGTGTATCAGGTACCAACGTTAAGGGGGTTCTTTTGCTGATATTGATATTCTGCTCAAACTGTTCACTTTGGCGCAATCCTCTATGTGCACTAGTTATAAGAGCTCATGTTACTTTATTAGTATTCCGTTTCCCCATTGCTTCCAAAACACCTTATGCCTCTACCATTCCTTGTTTTGTGCACAAACATATATATATGTTCAAAATATAACCTTACCCATTATTTCATATTGGAGGTTAAAGCAATCAGTTACACTGCTGAATTGAACTAACCCTGTTGCTTCAGCTATAGTGTCTGCTGCTGCTTTATCTATTTTTTTTTCCTTTCTTCACATATTAACTGCTAGTTGTGTGTGTGCTAGGTTGTTACATATTACTTAAGGGTAATATCTATGTAACACCCTGCTACACACTTAGCTACACCATATTTATATATATAGTTATTGTTTTATCAGTAGCTGTGGTCCTCTCTAATACATGTCTCTTTTTCAGACATTACACCTGCTCCTCCACCAGGCAGGTATTGATCCCTCTGCTCTGCTCCTTGTTCCAGTCAGCTATTGATCCCTCTGCCCCGCTGCTTGTAAGCTGGTAATGACTCCTTTGCCTGTGCTGTTTTTAAAAAGACACTTGGGGCTCACAGGGCTAACTATTTCCTTACAGGTCCAAAGACTCTGTAGCAGGTATCTCCTACAGGGAAAAGTTTAGCCAGAAAGCAGGGCCTAAACCTCTGCCACTGGAAACCCTGAAAAAAACAGGCAAGACTAACCATTCCAAAATGAACTACTACTAATGCTTTATTTCACACAGGACCAGACTAAAATAACACATCATTTCACTTAGGATGACCCACTACACATAATACATAAACCTAGAGAAAACATATAGACAACAACATAATAAAATATAGCTCTAACAAAAAGAAGGGGGATTCAGGGGGTGACATAAACAATAAATTTGCAACCATATGTTTGCATTGTCATCCTATGCAAATAAGTCATTTTCCCCAGTACACATGTTGGTGATGAACCTTCTTGCAATCGATGGCGCTGTGACACTCGATGTCCAGGAACATTTAACCAATAGACGGTGCTGTGTTACACATTGTCCATGTATGTGACTGGGGAACCATCACAGTGGACCAATAGAGGGAGCTGTGTTACCCAATGTCCATCAACTTGAGTTCTGAGATCCTAATGAAAAAATAGCCCTTGAGAAAGAAGGTTCTTCCCTGAGAGGAAACCGCTAGGGCAGACATCAGGACATGTAAATCAGGTCTGCATACACGTCCTGCAAGGCCAAGCCAGAGTAATCAGAATGATTGATGCTTTTTCTTGTCCGATTCTGACTATCATCCTGTATGGCAACAAAAAAGGAGGAAAGATGTAGATCAGCTTGAACAACCTGGGAACCACTGGAGCAACTATTAAATCCACCTGGAGATCCTGAGACCTTACACAATATTGGGGTAGCTTGTGATTCAAGTGGAATCACATGAGATCTATCTATGGCAAGTCATAGCATCTCCCAATCTGGAAAGCCTCAAGGTTCAGAAACAACTCCACTGGATGAAGGTATTGGCTCCTGAGAAAGTTTGCTTCCCAATTGTTTGCTCCCGGATGGAAAATGGCTAAGATAGATCATACAGTAGTGATGTGCAGCCCTTCAGAGAATGTGCGACAACACTAGGGAACTGTGCATTCTGTCCTGATGATAGATATAAGCCACTGATGTGACAGACCACCAGACTACACCCTAACCTGCCAGGCTGGGTCTGTGGTGATTACTACCCACACTGGCAAGAGAAAAAAGGCCCCCTGAATTGGTAAATCTGCTACCATGTTAAAGATTGCCTGGTCTTTAACATAGTCCAACAGGATCTTCAGAGACAGATCCTTGTAGTCTTCATGCCACTGCATTAATATCTTCTATTGGAGATGTGAATATGGTGAATCAGACTGCATCTGCAGCAGCAAGCAAGAGGCTCAGAGCATATTTGCATTAAGCAGTGGAAGGAATTGTGTTGGTCTGCCAGGGATAAGATCATAGTCTATGACTGAGAAGCAGTTGAAGAAACACTTGTGTGTGCTTCATTGCAAATTGAAGAAATGATGCCTGCACCAGAATATTGTCCAGGTACTGAGCTTGCATCACAGCAAGTAAAGCTCTTAAAACTTTTGTAAAAACTCTTGGTGCTGTTGCCAGACCAAATACCTGTGTTGGGTGGCAAATCTTCTGAACTTTGCATGATCCCATGTAAATAGGTATCTTTTAAGCACCAGTGACCTGAGTTTCTTTTTCATAAGAGGTGTCTGATAAGGTGTTAGAAGAATGTGTTTGTGAGTTTTTTAGACAGGTCACTCCAGAGGGATGTCCCTGATGAGCTATTGGTCTGTGAATAATCACCTTCTGCCCCATGCATGTATCTGCATTTAAATGCTGGGGGCATGACATCAATTAACTTAATAAGAGCAGAATGAGTATATTCTTTAAATTTAAGAGGTTGTTCCATAGAATACCCTGGGAATAGCCTTGGTGGGCTACAATCCTATGAACACTCTGCTTTAAAGGAAATGCAGCATCAACACCAAAAAAAATCATTAAAAAACAAAACTAGTATGGGATAAATTATCAGTTGATCACCCATTCAGGGGGCCAGTGAATTGTCCAGAAACATAAGCTGCACCAGTTTTCTTCATAGATAATTACAGAGGAAACAGTATGGATAGATGCTGAATATCTAAGACAGATTGGAGCACAGGAACAGTATAAAAGGAACATAAATAGTTAAAGGGACAGTCTAGTATAAATTAAACTTTGATTATTCAGATAGGCCTTTTAATTTTAATCAACTTTCCCATTTACTTTTATCATCAAATTTGCTTTTTTCTCTTGGTATTCTTAGTTTAAACTAAACATAGGTAGGTTCATATGCTGATTTCTAAGCCTTTGAGGGCTGCCTCTTATCACAGGCTTTTTAAATCTTTTTTCAACACAAAGAGACAGAAAGTACACGTGGGCCATATAGATAACACTGTATTCAGACACAGGGGGTTATTTAAGATCTAGCACAAAACAATGCTAAATGCAAGACAATAGATAATAAACAGTCACAGTCATGTGATCAGGGGGCTGGAAGAAGGTTCTTAGATTCAAGATAATGACAGAGGTAAAAAGTGTATTAATATAACTGTGTTGGTTATGCAAAACTGGGGAATGGGTAATAAAGGGATTATCTATCTTTTAAAACAATAAGAATTCTATGGTAGACTGTCCCTTTAACACCAGATTAGAAACAAATAATAATAGCACCAAGTAAAACTTAAATGCCAGTAAGGATAACAGAAAATGTATAATGTCATTTAAGCACAATGAAGCTGTTGTAAGGGGTTAAAAAGGTTATTTTTAAATAGGCTATGATAGGTTTGAGTGCCTCAACCCTCCACCAGTCCTGATAGTTCTTTCCTTGTGCAGATAAAATGTGCACCGCACTGTAGTGAGAAGCAAAATCTGGAAGGGGTGCTAAAATGACACCAAAAAGTTAAGCCCTTATAGCCTAGTATTGAAGAAACATGAGAAAGTCCCACAGAGAAATGAATTCCTTCCTGCAGGCCCAGTGGCTGCAGAGAGCTGCTTAAAGTGCCATACAATAAGTTGAGATCTGTGCACATTCTAAAAGGGCTAATTAATTAAAACATAGTTTGCATTAAAATGTTTAAAAATTGCTGGCAAGTATTTTAAAATATTTTTCAAAAATAAGCAAAAAAGTAAATTTATGCTTACCTGATAAATTAATTTCTTCTATGGTACGACGAGTCCACGGATTCATCCTTTACTTGTGGGATATTATCCTCCTGCTAACAGGAAGTGGCAAAGAGCACCACAGCAGAGCTGTCTATATAGCTCCTCCCTTAGCTCCACCCCCCAGTCATTCGACCGAAGGTACAGGAAGAAAAAGGAGAAACTAAAAGGTGCAGAGGTGACTGAAGTTTAAAATAAAAAAATATAATCTGCATTAAAATGACAGGGCGGGTCGTGGACTCGTCGTACCATAGAAGAAATTAATTTATCAGGTAAGCATAAATTTACTTTTCTTCTATAAGGTACGACGAGTCCACGGATTCATCCTTTACTTGTGAGATACAATACCAAAGCTACAGGACACGGATGAACGGGATGGACAAGACAGATGGTTAAACAGAAGGCACCACTGCTTGAAGAACTTTTCTCCCAAAAATAGCCTCAGAAGAAGCAAAAGTATCAAATTTGTAAAATTTGTAAAAGGTATGAAGTGAAGACCAAGTCGCAGCCTTACAAATCTGTTCAACAGAAGCATCATTTTTAAAAGCCCATGTGGAAGCCACGGCTCTAGTAGAGTGAGCTGTAATCCTTTCAGGAGGCTGCTGTCCAGCAGTCTCGTATGCCAAAAGGATGATGCATTTCAACCAAAAAGAAAGAGAGGTAGCCGTAGCTTTTTGACCTCTACGTCTTCCAGAATAGACAACAAGCAAAGAAGATGTTTGACGGAAATCTTTGGTTGCTTGCAAGTAAAACATCAAAGCACGAACCACGTCCAAGTTGTGCAACAGGCGCTCCTTCTAAGAGGAAGGATTAGGACACAGAGAAGGAACAACAATTTCCTGATTGATATTCCTATTAGTAACAACCTTAGGAAGGAATCCAGGTTTGGTACGCAAAACCACCTTATCAGCATGGAAAACAAGATAATGCAGATAGTTCAGAAACTCTTCGAGCCTAAGAGATAGCAACTAAAAACAGAACTATCCAAGATAGAAGCTTAATATCTATGGAAAGCATAGGTTCAAACGGAACCCCTTGAAGAACTTTAAGAACTAAATTCAAACTCCATGGCGGAGCAACAGGTTTAAACACAGGCTTGATTCTAACTAAAACCTAACAGAACGACTGAACATCTGGAACATCTGCCAGACGTTTGTGCAGTAGAATTGATAAAGCAGATATCTGTCCCTTTAAGGAACTCGCTGATAGCCCCTTCTCCAATCCTTCTTGGAGAAAGGACAAAATCCTAGGAATCCTGATCTTACTCCATGAGTAGCCTTTGGATTTGCACCAATAAAGATATTTACGCCATATCTTATGATAAATTTTCCTAGTGACAGGCTTTCGAGCCTGAATCAAGGTATCTATGACCGACTCAGAGAAACCCCGCTTGGATAAAATCAAGCGTTCAATCTCCAAGCAGTCAGCCGCAGAGAAACTAGATTTGGATGCTGGAACGGACCTTGAACCAGAAGGTCCTGTCTCAGTGGCAGAGTCCATGGTGGAAGAGATTACATGTCCACCAGGTCTGCATACCAAGTCCTGCGTGGCCACGCAGGTGCTATCAAAATCACTGAGGCTCTCTCCTGTTTGATTCTGGCAATCAAACGAGTAAGGAGAGGAAATGGTGGAAACACATAAGCCAGGTTGAACGACCAGGGTACTGCTAGAGCATCTGTCAGTACTGCCTGAGGATCCCTTGACCTGGACCCGTAACAAGGAAGTTTGACGAGACGCCATCAGATCCAATTCTGGTGTGCCCCATTGCTGAATCAATTGTGCAAACTCCCCCGGATGAAAAGTCTGATGACATAGAAAATCTGCTTCCCAGTTCTCCACTCCTGGGATATAGATTGCTGATAGATGGCAAGAGTGAGTCTCTGCCCATCGAATTATTTTGGTAACCTCCATCATCGCTAGAGAACTCTTTGTTCCCCCCTGATGATTGATATATGCTACAGTCGTGATATTGTCTGACTGGAATCTTATTAATCTGGCCGAAGCCAGCTGAGGCCACGCCTGAAGCGCGTTGAATATCGCTCTCAGTTCTAGAATATTTATCAGGAGGAGAGCCTCCTCCTGAGTCCACAAACCCTGTGCTTTCAGGGAATTCCAGACTGCACCCCATCCCAATAGGCTGGCGTCCGTCGTCACTATGACCCATGCTGGCCTGCGGAAACACATTCCCTGGGACAGATGATCCTGTGACAACCACCAAAGAAGAGAGTCTCTGGTCTCTTGATCCAGATTTATCTGAGGAGATAAATCTGCATAATCCCTATTCCACTGACTGAGCATGCATAGTTGCAGTGGTCTGAGATGCAAGCGAGCAAACGGAACTATGTCCATTGCCGCTACCATTAGACCGATTACCTCCATACACTGAGCCACTGACGGCCGCGGAATGGAATGAAGAGCTCGGCAGGTGGTTAAAATCTTTGATTTCCTGACCTCCATCAGAAAAATGTTCATGTTTGTCCAGAAAGGCGAACCTGAGGAACTGGTGATGATCTTTGTGGATAGGGATGTGTAGATACGCATCCTTTAAGTCCACGGTGGTCATATATTGACCCTCCTGGATCATTGGTAAAATAGTCCAAATGGTCTCCATCTTGAAGGATGGGACTCTGAGGAATTTGTTTAGGATCTTGAGATCTAAAATTGGTCTGAAGGTTCCCTCTTTTTTGGGAACCACAAACAGATTGGAGTAGAACCCCTGCCCCTGTTCTGTTTTCGGAACTGGGCAGATCACTCCCATGGTATATAGGTCTTCTACACAGCGTAAGAATGCCTCTCTTTTTGTCTGGTTTACAGACAATTGAGAAAGATGGAATCTCCCCCTTGGAGGAGAATCTTTGAAATCTAGAAGGTACCCCTGGGTTACGATTTCTAAAGCCCAGGAGTCCTGGACGTCTCTTGCCCAAGCCTGAGCAAAGAGAGAAAGTCTGCCCCCTACTAGATCCGGTCTCGTATCGGGGGCTACCACTTCATGCTGTCTTGGTGGCAGCAGTGGGCTTCTTGGCCTGTTTACCTTTGTTCCAAGTCTGGTTAGGTCTCCAGACTGACTTGGATTGAGCAAAATTCCCCTCTTGCTTTGCAGCAGGGGAAGAGGTAGAGGGACCACCTTTGAAGTTTCGAAAGGAACAAAAATTATTTTGTTTGGTCCTCATCTTATTTGTCTTATCCTGAGGAAGGGCATGGCCTTTCCCCCCAGTGATGTCTCTAAAAGCTTAGATTTTGATGTCCCATCAGCAGACCAGGACTTAAGCCATAACGCTCTACGCGCTAAATTGGCAAAACCTGAATTCTTTTCCGCTAATTTAGCCAGTTGAAAAGCAGCATGTGTAATGAAAGAATTAGCTAGCTTGAGAGCCCTAATTCTATCCAGAATATCATCTAATGGGGTCTCAACCTGAAGAGCCTCCTCCAGAGCCTCGAACCAAAAAGCAGCTGCAGTAGTTACAGGAACAATGCACGCTATAGGTTGGAGAAGAAAACCCTGATGAACAAATATTTTCTTTAGGAGACCCTCTAATTTTTTATCCATAGGATCTTTGAAAGCACAACTGTCCTCAATAGATATAGTTGTATGCTTAGCCAGGGTAGAAATAGCTCCCTCCACCTTAGGGACCGTCTGCCACGAGTCCCGCATGGTGTCTGATATGGGAAACATTTTCTTAAAAGTAGGAGGGGGAGCGAATGAAATACCTGGTCTATCCCACTCCTTAGTAACAATGTCCGAAATCCTCTTAGGGACCGGCAAAACATCAGTGTAGGCAGGAACCTCTAGAAATCTGTCCATTTTACACAATTTCTCTGGATCTACAATAGGGTCACAATCATCCAGAGTCGCTAAAACCTCCCTGAGCAACAAGCGGAGGTGTTCTAGTTTAGATTTAAAAGCCATCATATCTGAGTCTGTCTGAGGGAACATCTTTCCTGAATCAGAAATCTCTCCCTCAGACAGCAAATCACTCACCCCCAACTCAGAACATTGTGAGGGTACATCGGATATGGCTAACAAAGTGCCAGAGGGCTCAGCATTTGTTCTCACACCAGACCTACTGCGCTTCCCCTGCAACCCAGGCAGCTTAGATAAAACCTCTGTGAGGGCAGTATTCATAACTGCGGCCATATCTTGCAGGGTGAAAGAATTAGACGCACTAGAAGTACTTAGCGTCGCTTGTGCGGGCGTTAATGGTTGTGACACTTGGGGAGAATTAGATGGCATAACCTGATTCCCTTCTGACTGAGAATCATCCTGCAACATACTTTTAGTAGCTAAAATATATTCTTTGCAAGTTATTGACCTTTCAGTGCATGAGGGACACATTCTAAGTGGGGGTTCCACAATGGCTTCTAAACATATTGAACAATGACTTTCCTCAAAGTCAGACATGTTGAACAGGCTAGTACTGACTACAAACAAGCATGAAAACACTTTATTTAGTGAAAAAAATAACAATCTTAAAAAACGGTACTGCGCCTTTAAGAGAAAAAAAGCATACACGTTCTGCAAAACTGCTTTAAAATGCACCAATTTTTTCAATTTTTTTTATAGCAGACTCAATATGTGTAGTTAAGTTTGCTCCACAAGGAAATTTAACATTTAACCCTTTATTGAGCAAACCGGATTGTAATAAGGCCTAAATCCGGAAAAAACATCCCCAGCACCTTGCCACAGCCCTGCTGTGGCCCTCAGAGATTGTAAATATGGGGTTAAAGCTTCGATTTGGCCCAAAACATCCACAAGGGCCCTCAGGAGTTGGAGCTTGCTGCTTGCAGAGTGAAAACAACTGCGCATCTGAGGCGCGAAAATAGGCCCCGTCCATCTCACTCGATGTCTCTACAGCCTCAAAGAACTGCACCAGAGCGGTTTAAAACTAGCCATGTGGGTTCTGAGACCCAAAAGATAAGCCAAGTGTACCCTCAATAAAGTTGCCCAAAAAATGTTATTGCTCACAAAACGTTAACAGCACTCACAGTTCAAAAAACATTTGCCCACAAACATTCAAAACTCAGTGTCAACCATTTTTTAATTAGCCCTTTATGCAAGCTTAGTAATGCCTTTCTATAGCTCTTAGGATTACTGCTTACCCTTACCCTCATGGGGATACTGTCAGCCTTTCTGAAATGCACAGTCTCTCCAGAAAAAATGACTGAACATACCTCACTGCTATATAGCATGAAAACGTTCCTCACACTGAAGTTTCCTGCACTCCTCAGCCTCTGTGGGAACAGCACTGGATCTTAGTTACAAATGCTAAGATCATCATCCTCCAGGCAGAAGTCTTCATCCATGTGCTGCCTGAGAGTAAATAGTACACACCGGTACCATTTAAAACAAAAAACTCTTGCTTGAAGAAATTAAAAACTAATATTTTATCACATCTTTCACTTTACCCTTCCTAGTACTTAGAGTAGGCAAAGAGAATGACTGGGTGGTGGAGCTAATGGAGGAGCTATATAGACAGCTCTGCTGTGGTGCTCTTTGCCACTTCCTGTTAGCAGGAGGATAATATCCCACAAGTAAAGGATGAATCCGTGGACTCATGGTACCTTATAGAAGAAATACTTACTTAGCCATGCTGTCTGGAGCACTGGAACCCCCCCCCCCATCAGTGTTTAGACACAGGCATTGTATTTAAACTGCTTCTAGGCATGCTCCAGTAGATAATCCCTATTGACTTTTGCCTTCTACCAAAACAACATTAGATATAGATACAACCATAAAAATGTGTGTGTGTGTGTGGGGGGGGGGGGGGAGATAGAGCTTTACAATTCAGAAACTTAAAGGGACAGTCGAGTCCAAAAAAAACTTTCATTTTTCAAATAGGGCATGTAATTTTAAACAACTTTCCAATTTACTTTTATCACCAAATTTGCTTTGTTCTCTTGGTATTCTTTGTTGAAAGCTAAACCTAGGTAGGCTCATATGCTAATTTCTAAGCCCTTGAAGGCTGCCCCTTATCTCAATGTACTTTGACTTTTTCACAGCTAGATAGCGCTAGTTTATGTGTGCCATATCGATAACATTGAGTTCACTCCAATGCAGTTATTTAAGAGTCAGCACTGATTGGCTAAATGCAAGTCCGTCAAAAGAACTTAATTAAGGGGGCAGTCTGTCGAGGCTTAGATACAAGGTAATGACAGAGGTAAAAAGTATATTAATATAACTGTGTTGATTATGCAAAACTGGGAAATGGGTAATATTGGGATGATCTATCTTTTTAAAGAAAAAAAAAATCAGGAGTAGACTGTCCCTTTAAGATTTCTATAGAGGATAACTTTCCTGAAGTATATCAGTCTGATCCTGCAAGCAAGTTCAATACCAGGTAATTCTCCTCTGAAAAATGAAAATGGTAACCCCAGACTATCTTTCAGCCTCCTTTGGGCCTCATCAGTGAGGTGCAAGTCAGTGATGGTGAAACTTGGAACTCAGAACTACTGAAGTCCAGTCAAGCATCATAGGAAATGTAGTTCTAAAATATCTGGAGTGCCAATGTTCACCATTACTGCTCTAAATACATTGGGCAAGGAGTCCACATCGAGTTTCCTCCATCACCCTTAGGGAGACTATCCCCAGGGTCATATTACAAATACATACAGAAGAGAAGCCGTCTGCCAGGAACGAACAACATCTCAGTGGCTTGTTCTATGGCTCGGTTACTACCTGGGATTTTTAGCCCAATTGTGCTTTTCCAAAAGGAAAATGTTCCTGAAGTATATTAATCTGATCCGGCCTAGTAAGGTAAGTCCAACCCCAAAATACCAGACAATTCTCCTATGAACAAGAGAAATGACAATCCCAGACGATCGTTGCAGCCATATCCCTCCAAGTCAGTGATGGTGAACCTTGGCACTGCAGATGTTTCAGATCTACATTTGCCATGATGCTTAGGCACTCTGCAGTCCAGTCAAGCATCATGGGAAATGTAGTTCTGAAATACGTGGAGTGCCAAATTTCGCCATTACTGCTCTAAGTAGATTGGGCTAGGAGTCCACATCTGGTTTCCTTTATCACACTTTGGGAGACTTTCCCCAAGTCATAATACAAATATATACAGAAAGAGTAATGAGAAAAGGAGAGAAGCACAGACTCAAGTGTAGATTATAACATTTAATTACACCGCACACATAAAAAACAAACTCACAAGATATCCATAAAAAGCAAGCACTGTAATAAAATATCCAGTTGACAAGCAATTCTCCACTCGGGTATATTCCGGTCCGTACATGCACAAGAAGGGTAGTCAGATGAAGAGTACACTACAACAGTGTCTAAGCCGTCAACTTCTATGCAAGAATGTATCTTGTCCTAGTCACGGATGCTACAACAAACTGTGCTGTAAGTAACCGGAAGTAAACAAGCCCTCGGCCATATGCCACAAGATCACAGTGTCCACTCCGGATCTACGGCAGCCTCATAGAGACACAAAGGTAAGGTTCTACGCGTTTCGTCCCGATCGACGGGACTTTCTCAAGAATAAAGAATCAGTTGCACCAAGGTCCTTATAAGAGAGCTGAATTGCTCACACCCCTTCATATGGGTTTTCCCATTGGTTAAAAACACATTATGTTAATCTAAGCGTAACTTTAAAATATATTGAAAAGTGCATTGTACCTCATATTACTATAAATGAATATAAAACACAATTTGATGTGAACACATAAAATATACATTAATACAAATTAAAAATGCACACAAATAGGCAACATAGTGCTAATAAAAATACACAAGTAAATACACAATTTAAAAGGCTTAAAAATATAAGTTGATATTGTTAAGAACAGAATGTACCTATACATAAATTCATTATTGCATACAAATACCTAAAAAAGACCCCCATAAAAAATACATATATAGTACCAATATAAATCATCTTAATGTATATATGGAAAAAGAGAGAGAACATAATATCCCTATTGGTAATTAAAATTTTATATGAAAACTTATTACTTACAAATATCTAGAATATCCTAAATGGCATTCTTCAAAAAAGACCTACATAAGAAAAAATAATAACAGAAAATAAAGATCAATAATTAAATATATCTAAATCAATATTCAACCCTCTAGGTTCAAGACAATCCAATTTTTAATCCAAAAAGTTTCTCTCTTTCTGAGCTTGAGTAATCTGTTAGTATCCCAATTATCAGGAGCTATCCATTCAATGATTTTAATGCTCAAATCTAATGGGTTCTGATTGTGGCATACTTTAAAATTATAGGAAACACTATGGCCTAGATTTAGAGTTCGGCGGTAGCCGTCAAAACCAGCGTTAGAGGCTCCTAACGCTGGTTTTGGGCGCCCGCTGGTATTTGGAGTCAGTGATTAAAGGGTCTAACGCTCACTTTACAGCCGCGACTTTTCCATACCGCAGATCCCCCTATGCCATTTGCGTAGCCTATCTTTTCAATGGGATCTTCCTAACGCCGGTATTTAGAGTCGTTTCTGCAGTGAGCGTTAGAGCTCTAACGACAAGATTCCAGCCGCCTGAAAATAGCAGGAGTTAAGAGCTTTCTGGCTAACGCCGGTTTATAAAGCTCTTAACTACTGTACCCTAAAGTACACTAACACCCATAAACTACCTATGTACCCCTAAACCGAGGTCCCCCCACATCGCCGCCACTCGATTAAAATTTTTAACCCCTAATCTGCCGACCGCCACCTACGTTATACTTATGTACCCCTAATCTGCTGCCCCTAACACCGCCGACCCCTGTATTATATCTATTAACCCCTAACTTGCCCCCCACAACGTCGCCGCAAGCTACTTAAAATAATTAACCCCTAATCTTCCGACCGCAAATCGCCGCCACCTACGTTATCCCTATGTACCCCTAATCTGCTACCCCTAACATCGCCGACCCCTATGTTATATTTATTAACCCCTAATCTGCCCCCCACAACGTCGCCGACACCTACCTACACTTATTAACCCCTAATCTGCCGAGCGGACCTGAGCGCTACTATAATAAAGTTATTAACCCCTAATCCGCCTCACTAACCCTATCATAAATAGTATTAACCCCTAATCTGCCCTCCCTAACATCGCCGACACCTACCTTCAATTATTAACCCCTAATCTGCCGACCGGAGCTCACCGCTATTCTAATAAATGTATTAACCCCTAAAGCTAAGTCTAACCCTAACACTAACACCCCCCTAAGTTAAATATAATTTTTATCTAACGAAATAAATTAACTCTTATTAAATAAATAATTCCTATTTAAAGCTAAATACTTACCTGTAAAATACATCCTAATATAGCTACAATATAAATTATAATTATATTATAGCTATTTTAGGATTAATATTTATTTTACAGGCAACTTTGTAATTATTTTAACCAGGTACAATAGCTATTAAATAGTTAAGAACTATTTAATAGTTACCTAGTTAAAATAATTACAAATTTACCTGTAAAATAAATCCTAACCTAAGATATAATTAAACCTAACACTACCCTATCAATAAAATAATTAAATAAACTACCTACAATTACCTACAATTAACCTAACACTACACTATCAATAAATTAATTAAACACAATTGCTACAAATAAATAAAATTAAATAAACTATCTAAAGTACAAAAAATAAAAAAGAACTAAGTTACAGAAAATAATAAAATATTTACAAACATAAGAAAAATATTACAACAATTTTAAACTAATTACACCTACTCTAAGCCCCCTAATAAAATAACAAAGCCCCCCAAAATAAAAAATTCCCTACCCTATTCTAAAATACAAATATTACAAGCTCTTTTACCTTACCAGCCCTGAACAGGGCCCTTTGCGGGGCATGCCCCAAGAATTTCAGCTCTTTTGCCTGTAAAAAAAAACATACAATACCCCCCCCCCAACATTACAACCCACCACCCACATACCCCTAATCTAACCCAAACCCCCCTTAAATAAACCTAACACTACCCCCCTGATGATCTTCCTACCTTGTCTTCACCATGCCAGGTTCACCGATCCGTCCTGGCTCCAAGATCTTCATCCAACCCAAGCGGGGGCTAGACATCCACTGAAGAAGTCCAGAAGAGGGTCCAAAGTCTTCCTCCTATCCGGCAAGAAGAGGACATCCGGACCGGCAAACATCTTCTCCAAGCGGCATCTTCTATCTTCTTCCATCCGATGACGACCGGCTCCATCTTGAAGACCTCCAGCGCGGATCCATCCTCTTCTTCCGACGACTAGACGACGAATGACGGTTCCTTTAAGGGACGTCATCCAAGATGGCGTCCCTCGAATTCCGATTGGCTGATAGGATTCTATCAGCCAATCGGAATTAAGGTAGGAATTTTCTGATTGGCTGATGGAATCAGCCAATCAGAATATAGTTCAATCCGATTGGCTGATCCAATCAGCCAATCAGATTGAGCTCGCATTCTATTGGCTGTTCCGATCAGCCAATAGAATGCGAGCTCAATCTGATTGGCTGATTGGATCAGCCAATCGGATTGAACTATATTCTGATTGGCTGATTCCATCAGCCAATCAGAAAATTCCTACCTTAATTCCGATTGGCTGATAGAATCCTATCAGCCAATCGGAATTCGAGGGACGCCATCTTGGATGACGTCCCTTAAAGGAACCGTCATTCGTCGTCTAGTCGTCGGAAGAAGAGGATGGATCCGCGCTGGAGGTCTTCAAGATGGAGCCGGTCGTCATCGGATGGAAGAAGATAGAAGATGCCGCTTGGAGAAGATGTTTGCCGGTCCGGATGTCCTCTTCTTGCCGGATAGGAGGAAGACTTTGGACCCTCTTCTGGACTTCTTCAGTGGATGTCTAGCCCCCGCTTGGGTTGGATGAAGATCTTGGAGCCAGGACGGATCGGTGAACCTGGCATGGTGAAGACAAGGTAGGAAGATCATCAGGGGGGTAGTGTTAGGTTTATTTAAGGGGGGTTTGGGTTAGATTAGGGGTATGTGGGTGGTGGGTTGTAATGTTGGGGGGGGGGTATTGTATGTTTTTTTTTACAGGCAAAAGAGCTGAAATTCTTGGGGCATGCCCCGCAAAGGGCCCTGTTCAGGGCTGGTAAGGTAAAAGAGCTTGTAATATTTGTATTTTAGAATAGGGTAGGGAATTTTTTATTTTGGGGGGCTTTGTTATTTTATTAGGGGGCTTAGAGTAGGTGTAATTAGTTTAAAATTGTTGTAATATTTTTCTTATGTTTGTAAATATTTTATTATTTTCTGTAACTTAGTTCTTTTTTATTTTTTGTACTTTAGATAGTTTATTTAATTTTATTTATTTGTAGCAATTGTGTTTAATTAATTTATTGATAGTGTAGTGTTAGGTTAATTGTAGGTAATTGTAGGTAGTTTATTTAATTATTTTATTGATAGGGTAGTGTTAGGTTTAATTATATCTTAGGTTAGGATTTATTTTACAGGTAAATTTGTAATTATTTTAACTAGGTAACTATTAAATAGTTCTTAACTATTTAATAGCTATTGTACCTGGTTAAAATAATTACAAAGTTGCCTGTAAAATAAATATTAATCCTAAAATAGCTATAATATAATTATAATTTATATTGTAGCTATATTAGGATGTATTTTACAGGTAAGTATTTAGCTTTAAATAGGAATTATTTATTTAATAAGAGTTAATTTATTTCGTTAGATAAAAATTATATTTAACTTAGGGGGGGTGTTAGTGTTAGGGTTAGACTTAGCTTTAGGGGTTAATACATTTATTAGAATAGCGGTGAGCTCCGGTCGGCAGATTAGGGGTTAATAATTGAAGGTAGGTGTCGGCGATGTTAGGGAGGGCAGATTAGGGGTTAATACTATTTATGATAGGGTTAGTGAGGCGGATTAGGGGTTAATAACTTTATTATAGTAGCGCTCAGGTCCGCTCGGCAGATTAGGGGTTAATAAGTGTAGGCAGGTGTCGGCGACGTTGTGGGGGGCAGATTAGGGGTTAATAAATATAACATAGGGGTCGGCGATGTTAGGGCAGCAGATTAGGGGTACATAGGGATAACGTAGGTGGCGGCGGTTTACGGAGCGGCAGATTAGGGGTTAAAAGTGTAATGCAGGGGTCAGCGATAGCGGGGGCGGCAGATTAGGAGTTAATAAGTGTAAGGTTAGGGGTGTTTAGACTCGGGGTACATGTTAGGGTGTTAGGTGCAGACTTAGGAGGTGTTTCCCCATAGGAAACAATGGGGCTGCGTTAGGAGCTGAACGCTGCTTTTTTGCAGGTGTTAGGTTTTTTTTCAGCTCAAACAGCCCCATTGTTTCCTATGGGAGAATCGTGCACGAGCACGTTTTTGATGCCGGCCGCGTCCGTAAGCAACTCTGGTATCGAGAGTTGCATTTGCGGTAAAAATGCTCTACGCTCCTTTTTTGGAGCCTAACGCAGCATTTGTTTGAACTCTCGATACCAGAGTTAAATTTATGGTGCGGCCAGAAAAAAACCCGCGGAGCGTTAACAGCCCTTTTACCGCCGAACTCTAAATCTAGGCCTATGATTTTCAAAACCTGACTCTATGTTCCTAATATGCTCTCTTAATCTATATTTGATTTTGCGTTTTGTTCTTCCAATATAGATTTTGCCACATTTGCAAATTAGTTGGTAAATAACATATGTAGTATGGCAAGTACATCTATATTTACATTTATAAGATCTACTCCCATCAAAGTTATAAAATACATTATGGTTATTGTGTATGCAAGGACAAATTACACAATCAGACACTTTACATATATATAAACCCACATGGGCCCCCCACACCAACTATTTAGTGTGTCCGTTTGTACTGGTTGCCTGAGTTTCGTAGGGGCAATATAGTTTTCTATATCTTTATTTTTCCTAAAAACTACCTTGGGTTTATCACTTAGTATATTATTTAGTATTAGATCTAATTTAAGTACTTTCCAATGTTTGTTCAAGATACTCTTAATCTTATGATGTTGATTATTATATCTAGCGATAAATTTTAAATTCTCTTGTTTAGGTAATATGGGCTTTTTATCATTCTTTTTATGTTGATTGTTTATAATGTGTAACCTATCCATTTTTAGAACTTTAATTTTTGCCTCCTCCAACAACGTAGAATGATATCCTTTTTCTAAAAATGTGTCAGTTAGAATATCTGTCTCTTTATTAAAATCTTCCATATGTGTACAATTCCTTCTTATCCTCTGGTATTGTCCTAGAGGGACATTATTTTTCCATTGTGTATAATGGCCACTTTTCGCATTAAGGAGGCTATTCCTATCAGTCGCTTTACGGTCATTTTTTATACATACGCTGTTAGTATTAGTATCATTATATAAAATTAAATCTAAAAAAGGAATCGACTCAGAGGAATTTTCGTGTAAATTTTAAATTATAATTATTACAATTATTATATGACATAAATCCTTCTATTTTTTCCTTCGGTCCTTGCCAAATAATTAAAATATCATCTATAAATATATAGTATTTAAAAATATTCTCTACAAAGGGATTATTATACCAAATAAAACTATTTTCAAATTCAGACATGTAGAGATTGGCATACGATGGGGCAAAAGTGGTCCCCATTGCCGTGTCTTGTACGTGTTGATAAAAAATTCCTTCAAATAAAAAATAATTGTGGCTTAATATGAAATATATAGCATCCACAATAAATTGAATTTGAGATGGTGGTAGATGACTAGTACCCAGGCAGTCTTTGATAGCTGATAAACCTTTTAGATGGGGTATGCTTCTATACAGAGCAGCAGCATCACAAGTGATCCAAACAAAATCATTTTTCCATGTTATACCCTCCATTTTATTTATAACATCAATTGTGTCTCTGAGATAGGCTCTAGTTGACATAACTAAAGGTTGTAAATAAATATCAATATATTTAGAAAGATTTTAACACAAAGAGCCTATCCCAGAGACAATGGGCCTACCTGGGGGATTTAGGGGGTCCTTATGGACTTTCGGCAAATGATAAAAACAAGCTATTTTTGGAGCCACTTCGTAAAGAAAATTGAATTCCTCCATATTTAAAATATTACTATCTTTTACTTCAGTTAAAAATATACATAATTCCTTCTTAAATTTCTCTGTAGGATTATATGTTAGAGGTAAATATGTCTCAACATCCTTTAATAAACGATAAGCTTCCTTTAAATAAGCACTCTTATTTTGGACAACAATGCCGCCCCCTTTGTCCATGGCTCTAAAAACAATATCAGTAGTACCACTGAGTGTTTTTAATGCTATTCGTTCTTCTTTAGAAAGGTTATCCCTACAATATTGTGATTGATACTGGGGTATTTTAGATAGGGATTCTATATCTTCACATACTAGTCTATTGAATATTTTAATATATTCAGTTTGACTATGAGTAGGATAAAAGATGGATTTACGTTTTAGGGAGCAATGTTTTATAGGAAATTCCTCACCATCATCATACATGGATAAGTGTAATAAATTAAATCTATCTCTGTGTTCTCTACTTCTGAACTACTTCCCAAATTTTCCAAAATATTAATTGTATCAGTATCAGCATCATTCAATATTACACAATTTAATGGATTATCATTTCCTGAATTCTTGGAAAAATAACGTTTCAAAGTAACTTTCCTAATAAACCTCTGAATATCAATATATAAATCGAAATAATTGGGAGGGCTGGTAGGAGCAAAGTTTAGACCTTTCATTAGTAATCTCAGTTCACTAGTGGAAAAGGTTCTATCAGAGAGATTGAATATCATTTTGGTACCTATTTCTAATTCCATCTCTCTTTGTTTCTTTTGCCTAGACTTGATCCCTCCACTGTATCCTCTTGATCTATTTCGTCTAGTGGTCTTTTGGGGTTTCTCTGATTTAGAGGTTTGGATGGATAATTCATTCTCACCAAAGTCTCCCCTTGTTATTTCTGATAGGTCGGCTCTTTCATATGCCCCCTGCCTTGTTGTCTCTATGGGGGAACCTTTAAAAAATGTTGATTGTTATTCTTACTTTTAGGTTCATTGGCTGTCTTATGTGTATGCATGCGATTTGAATAATTAGATTTGGATTTAGCACCTTTATGTAACCATCGCGGGGATCGTGGTTGTCTATTTAAAGGGGAAAATCTGTTTCTCCCTGCAACTTCATAACTTGCAGCGTTTTCCTGCTCTATAAAGGTAGCCTGAGCGGTAGTGCCATGATTACTTTTGGGAATATTGGATTCATGAGTATTGCCTTTAAATTTATTTTTTATAAAGTTATAATTCTTATTTTTATTTTGATTGTCATAAGAAGTAATTTGTTATGATACAAAGACTTTTTTATGATCAGGGTGTGCTGTGTTTTGATTATCCTGCTTTATGAATGGTGATACCTCATTAACAATTACACAGTTATCCTCATTATCCATATTAGTTAACAATACTTTTTTCTTATATGAATAAACTTGATCCGTCTTGAAATCCTCAAGATCTCTTTGTAATTTCTTGGTTTTATTCAATTTTAATTCATTAGAAAAAGTATCCACTCTAGATTGAATGTTACTATTTAGATCTTTCCATTTTTGTATGTTCTCAAATGTTTTTATTTTGATCACTAATTGATCAATTTCAGTTTTAAGAGACTCTAATTTGTATTCCCTATATTTAATGAGTAGCTTAATTAGTGCTTTCGAACAATTATGAAAAATTTGTTCCCATTCCAATTGGTATTCAACTTCATCAAGGTTGAAAGCAGGGAATTTAAATATCCTTAACCCTCTAGGAATAACATCATGGAGGATATAATTGTCTAATAGCACTAAATTTTGCCACTCTTTAGCATCCTTCATTAACAGTTTTTCTAAATACCTAAATAACTGTCTAGGATCTTTAAAGCAATCTTCCATAGTATTACCTTCTAATATATTAGCTGAACGTTGTTTGGTAATACGTGAATTATTATTACCAAATGTTTTAGAAGTTAAATACTAATAATATTACAATCAGAGTTCTCATAGTTCTCCTGGACAACAATATCGATATTCTCCATTATGATAATATAGATAAACACTGCTCCATAAAGGATTAAATAAAAAATGAAAAGCAATTGTGTAAACTATTATACACCACAAAGCGCTGTTATATCTATATGATACAAAATAATAAATGCAAATTTATATTGCTTATATATAATACGATGTAATAAAAAATTGAATACACCATAAAACATCAAATAGATCAATATTATATATAGTCCAATATTATGTGGTCTGTCCAAAGAGATATAAAATACTCACTTTAGAGCAACATATATGAAAATGCAGTCTTTCTGAAAAAAATTAATTATATAGCAAGTCGTCCAGCAGCTCCTCTTACATACGGGCAACTCCAGAAATCCCAAAAAAAGAACACAAGCTGTAATGAGAAAAGGAGAGAAGCGCAGACTCAAGTGTAGATTATAACATTTAATCACACTGCACACATAAAAACAAACTCACAAGATATCCATAAAAAGCAAGCACTGAAATAAAATATCCAGTTGACGAGCAATTCTCCACTCAGGTATATTATAGTCCGTACATGCACAAGCTGGGTAGTCAGATGAAGAGTACACTACAACAGCATCTAATCAGTATATCTGTATATCTTGTCCTAGTCACGGACGCTCCAACAAACTGTGCTGTAAGTAACCGGAAGTAAACAAGCCCTCGGCCGTATGCCACAAGATCACAGTGTCCACTCCGGATCTACGGCAGCCTCATAGGGACACAAAGGTAAGGTTCTACGCATTTCGTCCCGACCAACGGGACTTTCTCAAGAATAAAGAATCAGTTGCACCAAGGTCCTTATAAGAGAGCTGAATTGCTCACACCCCTTCATATGGGTTTTCCCATTGGTTAAAAACACATTATGTTAATCTAAGTGTAACTATAAAATATATTGAAAAGTGCATTGTACCTCATAATACCATAAATGAATATAAAACACATTTGATGTGCACACATAAAAACAGAATTTATGCTTACCTGATAA
The DNA here is from genome assembly GCF_027579735.1 of Bombina bombina. NCBI lineage: Eukaryota > Metazoa > Chordata > Amphibia > Anura > Bombinatoridae > Bombina > Bombina bombina. Next base: position 131,427,001 of record NC_069510.1, read on the forward strand.
ATTTCTTTCTCTTGTGATGTATTGAGTCCACGGATTCATCCATACTTATGAGATATTCTCCTTCCCTACAAGAAGTGGCAGAGAGAGCACCCACAGCAGAGCTGTCCATATAGCTCCTCCCTTAGCTCCACCCCCCAGTCATTCTAGGAAGAAAAAGGAGAAACTATAGGGTGCAGTGGTGACTGAAGTTTTTTAAATAAAAATATACTACCTGTCTTAAATAGACAGGGCGGGCCGTGGACTTGATACATCACAAGAGAAAGAAATTTATCAGGTAAGCATAAATTCTGTTTTCTCTTGTAAGATGTATTGAGTCCACGGATTCATCCATACTTATGGGATACCAATACCAAAGCTTTAGGACACAGATGAAGGGAGGGACAAGACAGGTACTTTAAACGGAAGGCACCACTGCTTGTAGAACCTTTCTCCCAAAAATAGCTTCCGAAGAAGCAAAAGTATCAAATTTGGAAAATTTGGAAAAAGTATGAAGCGAAGACCAAGTCGCCGCCTTACAAATCTGTTCAACAGAAGCCTCATTTTTAAAAGCCCATGTGGAAGCCACTGCTCTAGTAGAATGAGCAGTAATTCTTTCAGGAGGCTGCTGGCCAGCAGTCTCATAAGCCAAACGGATTAAGCTTTTCAGCCAAAAGGAAAGAGAGGTAGCCGTAGCCTTTTGACCTCTCCGTTTTCCAGAATAAACAACAAACAATGAAGATGTTTGACGGAAATCTTTAGTTGCTTGTAAGTAGAACTTTAAAGCACGAACCAATTCAAGATTGTGCAACAGACGTTCCTTCTTTGATGAAGGATTAGGACACAGAGAAGGAACAACAATCTTCTGATTGATATTCCTATTAGAAACAACCTTAGGAAAAACCCCAGGTTTGGTACGCAAAACCACCTTATCTGCATGGAAAACTAGGTAAGGTGAGTCACACTGTAAAGCAGATAACTCAGAAACTCTTCAAGCCGAAGAGATAGCTACTAAAAACAAAACTTTCCAAGATAGAAGCTTAATATCTATGGAATGCATAGGTTCAAATGGAACCCCTTGAAAAACATTAAGAAACAAATTTAGGCTCCATGGTGGAGCAACAGGTTTAAATACAGGCTTGATCCTGACCAAGGCCTGACTAAATGCTTGAACGTCTGGGACATCTGCCAGACGTTTGTGTAAAAAAATAGACAAAGCAGATATTTGTCCTTTTAAGGAACTAACTGATAATCCCTTCTCCAATCCTTCTTGGAGAAAGGACAAAATTCTAGGAATCCTAATCTTACTCCATGAGTAACCCTTGGATTCACACCAACAAAGATATCTGCGCCAAATCTTATGATAGATTTTCCTGGTGACAGGCTTTCTAGCCTGAATCAGGGTATCAATGACCGACTCAGAGAAACCAAGCTTTTATAGAATCAGGCGTTCAATCTCCAAGCAGTCAGATGCAGAGAAGTTAGATTTGGATGCTTGAATGGACCTTGGATTAGAAGGTCCTGCCTCATTGGCAGAGTCCACGGTGGAACAGATGACATGTCCACCAGGTCTGCATACCAAGTCCTGCGTGGCCACGCAGGCGCTATCAGAATAACCAAAGCTCTCTCCTGCTTGATTCTGGCAACCAGACGTGGGAGGAGAGGAAACGGAGGAAATACATAAGCCAGATTGAAGGACCAGGGCACTGCTAGAGCATCTATCAGTACCACCTGGGGATCCTGGGACCTGGACCCGTAACAAGGAAGTTTGGCGTTCTGTCGGGATGCCATCAGATCCAATTCTGGTGTGGCCCATAGCTGAGTCAGCTGGACAAATACCTCCGGATGGAGCTCCCACTCCCCCGGATGAAAAGTTTGATGACTTAGGAAATCCGCCTCCCAGTTCTCTACCCCTGGGATATGGATTGCTGAGAGATGGCAAGAGTGATCCTCCGCCCATCGGATTATTTTGGTTACTTCCATCATCGCTAGAGAACTCCGTGTTCCTCCATGATGATTGATATAGGCTACAGTCGTGATGTTGTCCAACTGAAATCTGATAAATTTGGCCGCAGCTAGCTGAGGCCATGCCTGAAGCACATTGAATATCGCGCTCAGTTCTAGAATATTTATCGGAAGGAGGAGAGATTCCTCCCGAGACCATAAGCCCTGTGCTTTCAGGGATTTCCAGACTGCACCCCAGCCTAGCAGGCTGGCATCTGTCGTTACTATGAGCCACTCTGGCGTGCGGAAACACATTCCATGAGACAGCTGGTCCTGAGACAACCACCAGAGAAGAGAATCTCTGGTCTCTTGTTCCAGATGCAGTTGAGGAGATAAATCTGCATAATCCCCATTCCACTGTTTGAGCATGCATAGTTGCAGTGGTCTGAGGTGTAGGCGGGGATAAGGAACTATGTCCATTGCCGCTACCATGAGTCCGATTACCTCCATACACTGAGCCACTGATGGCCGAGGAATGGAATGAAGAGCTCGACAAGTGATTAAAAGTTTTGATTTTCTGGGGGGGCGGAGCCAACCACCTACAAGCATGGCCGCAGTACTCTGGAGCTCTACTGCAGAAAACTAAGAAAAGGGATAAAAATGCCTAATAGGATGCCTTAAAACTCTCATTTGAAGATAATATAACCTCCTGAGCATATTCCTGAGAGATAGGAAGAACAATGCTACGGCACAGGTTTCTGTAACTAACACCCTTACTCAGGGCCTACACTTCCAGCAACCAGAGATTGAATTTCATAGACCCTCCATATATAAGTGATACTGTGATTACAGAAACACTGTAAGTCTCCCTCCCACTACCATCTGCTACAATTTATAGGAGAATGGAGGCGGCACTACTCCTATCGCTGAAAAGTTTGGGCGACAAAATGGATGTCTACTTCACCCAGCTCTCACGCTGCCTGTCTGACTGTCTTCATACCTGTAGCCCTCAAGATGGCGAGCTGCTCCCTCCCGCACCGCTCACTGAGCCTTTGGCACTCAGCGCATCTGAAGCAAACCGGATTCCGGGGCAGAGAGTTACTTCTCTTGATGTGGCAAGGGATCCCGCTCCTTCAAGGACAAGAGTCCAGAGGACAGAGAAGGCAGATCACTCGTATATAGGCCGGCTGAGATATCTCGGTGAGACCCGCCTCCATTAGATTGGAAGCCCCAGCTTTTGGATGCCGATTTGTCTATCCCCGAGGCACATCTCTTTACCACCCACGCACTCACTTCCGACATACAGGATCCCCGCACTCTCAAGGGAGCCTGCAGTAACACAGTGAGCTCAATGTTAGCCCAACACTAACACTTTTCGGGCATCAGCTACCCTGAGCGTGCTTCCCTGATGAGTGTGGGGCCCCTTCTCCTGGAGGAAAAGATCGATCTCCAGTACCCTCTTCTTTTGGCAGCACTAATAGATTCACCGAAAGACAAAACATCAGAGAGGAGGTGGATAGTAGAGGGACTAGCGTCTATAGCCATACCTAACATTGTAACACTACCGGTACAGATCTTGCAGTGTGATCCCATGCCCTGTGGCAATCGCAATGATCTGAATCTTTTTTTCAAGCTGTGGGACTTTGAGATCCTGATCTACTTGGAGCTAGCTGGACAGTTGGAGAGCCCTTTTGATCCAGGTGGTTAATCTAGCCTCGGCTCTCCCTGCTTGCCTGCGTGGCGTTCAAAAGAGACACCTAGCACAGGGGTATCTAGATGATTTCTAATATGCTAGTTTAATCTGTAACGAACTATGACAGCCTGAATTGACCTAAATAGGTCTGGGATACAGCTGTTATTTGCAGCCTCGTGCTAAATGCTATGTTACATACTATTTCATAATGTTTGTTTATGCACACTGTTATTGCAGGGCTAAAAATCTGCGCTACATACACGCTCAGTATTAATATGAGCCAATCTACATGTTAGCGGGAAAAATGCAGCACTGTTATTAGATTAGCTTTCTAAGTGGCTGTACTACAGTTATTTATTGAATATTAATATTCTCTACTTCATTTAGCACTCTATTATTATATACAGCACTGCTATCTTCTGTATAGTATAGTATACCATGTCCTTCTTAAGGGTGTCATATGAGTAAGTAATCATATAGCAAAAGCAGTCAGTTCATAAACAGTTTATTACATATAATCTATATTGTAGTTGAGGGAAGTAGAATCTAATTTCATATCAGAGTGAGCTTTGTTATCTCCAACTGTGTAAATTCCAAGAAGATATTCCTCTTGGACAGGTTTTATTACATTAGTGTAAGTTGGATGATCAATGTTTAGACGCTTAACCTATACAATTTATGCTGAGTATAAGAGCCACGCTATTATCCTAAGATGAGCAACAAACCTATACATTAGGGAAATATATTTTTATCCCATAATTCTAGCTAATACTATCATCTCTTCTTGGTTGTATCTTACAAGAATCTATTGCTACTTACTGTATTTGCATGTTTAAATATGCTTCATTGCGCCTTCTGCCTGAGTACTAAGGTTTAGCTAAACCGTCTTACATCTATTTTAATATAGGGTTATCTTATTCTAACTACACTAGCCCCTAGTTCTGAACTGTATACATAAGCTTGATACCCATGATTTATTTACCCATTTTTATACTAACTGTTCCAACTCAGGAGCTTAAAATCCATACTGTTATGAACGGAATTATATTCCCTTTGCACCAGACTAGGATTATAGTTAAATGTATTTTGAAAGCCATCATACAAACACCTGTTACAATTTAATCACTATGCTAGACCCCCTAGCCTTACATAGCTTGCCTCTTAAGTACTCCTGTAGCCCCCAGTAGAGAATCGAGCATTAAAACTTCTCCCTCCTATCTATGTAAGAGACTTGCAACCAGTTTCTACTTCCATTCCTCAATGATTGAAATATAGCCATCTTTAAATTTGTTTCCCTATCTTTGCTATATCTTTATTGTCTGGTTTGATGTCCTGGATGGGTCCATGACGCATACCTTAAGTTAGTTCCAATATAACTTCCTAACTGACATAAAACAGTTTTCTTATAGTATATATCATGTTGCTACCCTAAATGTTTAAACCTATCTTTGATGTTGAGTTTGTTTGTACTTGTTTGAAAAACACGCTACTTAAATATCTCCAAACAATACTTTTCAGTTCGAGAGCCTACATTAGTTCTACTGTGGTCTCTCAATACATGTTATAAAGGTAACTGCTGGGCTGTGTTAACTGGGAAAGCATGGCTCAGCATATCAGATAAATTATTGATCTTAGTTTAGATATATATGTAGTAACTAACAGTATTCATAGTGTCGGAGATATCTGACTATGTGGGTGCTTTATTTGTCTCTGTTTTTCATATACTTAGTTATCCCCCCTTATTTTTACATACCCCAGCTTAAATTTACTCACGATGTGATTAGAGGATAATTATATTTCGTAGTGCATATTAAATATTTGTGTTCTCAGGGTATTTATGAATCTGACATACTAACTGGCTCCTCCCTCCATCCCCCCCTATTCTATTTTGAGCGTCTCTCGCCCGCTGCATCCCCCTTTCCCATAAAACTATAGAGCTACCTACTCCCTAGCCTTACCCTTATCTGAATAGATACATTACTCTTCTTCTTATATTGCTGGGAGAGGACCACTGTTGTCTATATTACTTTTATAATACTCTATAACAAAACTGAAGTCTTTCTATGAGATAGCCCACATTTTATAGTAACGCTTGAGATATTGGACTGCATTACTTTGATAATTATGCTGTGTATACATTGATCTGTAAATGTTTTGGGGCATACCCTACATTCTGTATTTGTTTATGACTTCAATAAAAATCATTTAAAAAAAAAAAAAAGTTTTCATTTTCTGACCTCCGTCAGAAATATTTTCATTTCTACCGAGTCTATCAGAGTCCCTAGGAAGAAAACTCTTGTGAGAGGGACGAGAGAACGCTTTTTTATGTTCACCTTCCATCCTTGATATCTCAGAAAAGCCAACACGATGTCCGTGTGAGACTTGGCTAGCTGGAAAGTCGACGCCTGAATTAAGATGTCGTCTAGATAAGGCACCACTGCTATACCCCATGGTCTTAGAACCGAAAAAAGGGACCCTAGCACCTTTGTGAAAATTCTGGGAGCCGTGGCCAACCCGGAAGGAAGGGCCACAAACTGGTAATGCCTGTCCAGAAAGGTGAATCTGAGGAATTGATGATGATCTCTGTGAATAGGGATGTGTAGATATGCATCCTTTAAATCCACGGTAGTCATATATTGACCCTCCTGGATCAGAGGAAGAATAGTCCGAATAGTCTCCATCTTGAAAGATGGTACTCTGAGGAATTTGTTTAGAATTTTAAGATCCAAGATCGGTCTGAAAGTTCCCTCTTTTTTGGGAACCACAAACAGGTTGGAGTAAAAACCTAACCCTTGTTCCGCTCTTGGAACTGGGCGGATCACTCCCATGGTATGTAGGTCTTCTAAACAGCGTAAGAACGCCTCTCTCTTTGTCTGGTTTGCAGACAATTGAGAAATGTGAAATCTCCCCCTTGGGAGAAACACTTTAATCAAAGAAAATAGCACTTTAAACAAAAACGGTACTGTGCCTTTAAGAGAAAAAAAGCTGCACAACCTCTGCAAAATAGTGTAAAAAAGCAGTAAACAAAACAATATTTTTACAGTAGCATCATAAAGCCTTAGTAACTTTGCACCACTATGCAAATAAACAATTAACCCCTTAATGTAAAAACCGGATTGAAAAAACTTCAAAACCGGTAAAATAACGTTCAGCACCTTGCCACAGCTCTGCTCTGGCACCCTACCTGCCCTTTAGGAACGATTTGTGGGGGAAAAAACCCCTCTTTACAGCCCTCAAATACAGCAGGAATCTCTGGAGAAGGAGCTAGATGCTTCTGAGGTATTTAAACTGTGCAACTGAAAATAGGCCCCTCCCACCTCACTCAATGTTATGGGGCCTAAAAAACACAACAGAGTGTTTCTTAAACTAGCCATGTGGGTTAATAACCCTTAAACAAGCCACAAAGACCCCTTAAAGTCCCTCAAAAAACGTTTTATTTGTAATTAAACCAAAACGTTTTTTCCTATTAGTGTCACCAGTAACTATGAGCCCTTTATGCAAGCTTGGATTCCTCTTTTACTGAATACAGCTTACCTTTCCCTCATGCGGATATTGCCAGCCTTTTCTAGAAATATCACAGTCTGTCTAGAAAAAAAATAGACTGAACATACCTCAATGCAGTTTAGCCTGCAAACTGTTCCCCCAACTGAAGTTTTCCTTTACTCTTCAGCCCTTGTGAGAACAGCAGTGGATCTTAGTTACAAAATGCTAAGATCATCATCCTCCTTGCAGAAATCTTCATCCCTTTTCTGCCAGAGAGTAAATAGTACACACCGGTACCATTTAAAATAACAAACTTTTGCTTGAGAAAATAAAAACTAACATTTTTGTCACCACACTCCCTTTGCCCTTCCTAGCAGTTAAGCAGGCAGAGAGAATGACTGGGGGGTGGAACTAAGGGAGGAGCTATATGGACAGCTCTGCTGTGGATGCTCTCTCTGCCACTTCCATTAGGGAAGGAGAATATCCCATAAGTATGGATGAATCCGTGGACTCGATACATCTTACAAGAGAAATATACATTAATACAAATTAAAAACGCATACAAATAGGCAACATAGTGCTAAAAAAAATACACAATTAAAAAGGCTTAAAAATATAAGTTGATATTGTTAAGAACAGAATGTAGATGATGATCCTCCCCAAACTGACATATATCATGAGATGTATCCCTATCCCAGTCCCAGTGAAGATATTGCGCAGCTTCCAAACATTATTCAATTCCTACATCGGGGATAATAAGAGACCGAGAGCTGCGGCAGCCACTCTTCAGGCGCCGGTTGAACGGGGTGGGCTAGGCTTACCTAACATCCAAATCTATCACCAAGCAGCGATAATTTCTCATGCCTCAGCCTGGGGGCAAGACCTCCCACAAGCGAGGTGGAGGGAGCTAGAACAAGCATCTCTCACAGCATATATTGAACTTTCTGACTTATTGTGGGTTCCCCCGCACGTAGCTTTGCAAATAACTATCTCTAACCACCGGATTAAAGACTGCCAGTCAGCTTGGTTCCAGCTGAGACACAATCTGCTGATAGCCCCGCACTCTTCACCTATCCATCCAGTTATCGCGCTCCTGCAGGGACTACCTAATGTCAGGCTTACCGCCTGGAAGAACCTGGGGGTCACCTCCCTAGGTGACTTCTACCTAAACAATAACCTCCTCTCACCCCGAGACATGGTCGCAAGATTCGATATTCCTCGCCATCTGGAGTTTGATTTTATGAGACTCAGATCCCTTATGAAGGCATGGGGATTCCTGACTGACAAGATCAGGACACCCACCATCTGGGATATTAGGTGGAAAGTGGGCCTACAATTGTATAAGCCCCTCACCGCCCACTACAAATCCCTCTTAGGGCCTCCCATCCTCGTAAAAACAAGGCATATGATTTCCTGGGAAACTGAACTGAGACTTACCTACACGACACTTGACTGGTGCAAGGCAATACTGGTGACTAAATCTACACTACATTGTGTCACAATGTATGAGCTTTATTTTAAGATCATTACCAGATGGCACCTAGTACCGGCTAAACTTCGGACTCTGTACCCTGGGCACTCACATCTATGTTGGAGAGAATGTGGAGAAATAGGCACCCCGCTCCATGTGTGGTGGTCATGTGACAGACTCCGACCGCTCTGGTCTAAACTATGTGCAACCTGCAAGGCCTTAGAACTCCCGATCCCAGACACTCCAAGCCTAGCCCTTCTTCATATTGCAGTAAAAAAATTACCGATCCATAAGAGATACCTACTTGTTTACTTGCTGACCTCGGTTAAAATGCTGATAGCCAGGAACTGGAAGAAACCGCAGCCTCCAAGATGGCAGGCTGTGGTTGACTACCTACAATACAGCAAATCCATGGAAGACTATGTCTTTCGGATGAGAAACCAGTCAGGAGCCTCTGGCCTAATCTGGGAATCCTGGCAGACTTACCTGAAACAAACCCCATAATTAGGCTTTTCTCTTTAGAACACTAGTAGCCCACTTTTGGTTACGTTTCCCCCCTGGTCCCCGGGGATGCACCTCACTGTCAGTGTCCCGAGGTGCTCCTCATTCACTGATGGGGATTTCCCCTCCCATTAGCACCCTCTCCCCCCCCATCTGATATCTTCCTTCCCTTTACCCCTATTCCCTCCCCTTCCCCTGTACCTTCCCTCCCCCCACTACACCCACCCTCCCTCAATGGGTTTTGGGTGATCGAACCCAGCAACACTATACCCGCCCTTGCATACTACATATACCATATGTTTTGTGTTCTTTAACTGTCAGGTCTACTGAATATGGCATTCCTTGCCATATATTGATTAAATTATAAAACCTTAAAATTTTATCAGAGTACCAATACATAACAAGATAACCGTGCAAGTGCGCACCAGATAACTGTTCAATGTTATAAATGACCCCCTCGCAGCGTTCGCTGATTCTCTCCTGATGCCAATTATCTCCTGTGTTATCGTGTGTACTACTGCTACCAACTATGTACAGAAGAAAAATGCATTGTTATGTGGTTTTCACTATGTTCTTATCAATAAAAATTTACTTTAAAAAAAAAAAAAAAAAAAAAAGAACAGAATGTACCTATACATAAATTCATTATTGCATACAAATACCTAAAAAAACATAATTTATGCTTACCTGATAAATGTATTTCTCTTGTAGTGTATCCAGTCCACGGATCATCCATTACTTGTGGGATATTCTCCTTCCCAACAGGAAGTTGCAAGAGGATCACCCACAGCAGAGCTCCTATATAGCTCCTCCCCTCACTGCCATATTCAGTCATTCAACCGAAACAAGACGAGAAAGGAGAAACCATAGGGTGCAGTGGTGACTGTAGTTTAATTAAAATTTAGACCTGCCTTAAAAGGACAGGGCGGGCTGTGGACTGGATACACTACAAGAGAAATAAATGTATCAGGTAAGCATAAATTATGTTTTCTCTTGTTAAGTGTATCCAGTCCACAGATCATCCATTACTTGTGGGATACCAATACCAAAGCTAAAGTACACGGATGATGGGAGGGACAAGGCAGGAACTTAAACGGAAGGAAACACTGCCTGTAGAACCTTTGTCCCCAAAACAGCCTCCGAAGAAGCAAAAGTGTCTAATTTGTAAAATTTTGAAAAGGTGTGAAGCGAAGACCAAGTCGCAGCCTTGCAAATCTGTTCAA